>NC_054542.1:4607265-4617081 GCF_017654505.1 Polyodon spathula
TTGTATTCCTATATTCTATGCAAATAGTTAATTAATAGCTTTGAAAACAGCCTTGCAACAGTTCTTTACTTGTATTTAAAAGTTATTGTCATTTTTATAAATGATGTATTTTCTATCCCAGCAGGTTGCATATCTTTCCATACAGCCATAACCAAGTTATGAAATTAGATATGCAAAAAATAACAAAATCAATCCTTTGCTGTCAAGTTTACACAAGAGGGTAATTTGTAGGAACAAATAAACAGTGTACGGTCTAATGGTAATTGTGTTACAGGAATTTAATATCAACTATGTTTGCATGGTGTTTTTCCTTTATCAGATATGTACAGTAGTATAACTTCATTAAAAATGAATCTTTGCACACAGTGGTAAAAAACATTGTAATGCTTCTCGCTTTAAACTTAAAAAAAAACAAAAAAAAAACACAAAAGTTACCTCACCACAAATAATATGTCACGATCAGTGCTCTCAAGTAAAGAAATATTACTTTATACCAGCTGGTGCAAAATAAGTATCTTGTGAGCGTTACCTATACCCTTGCAACACTTATTTCATAGGGGGAGTTCCATGTGTGGTTATTTACACGTGAAGTGGCGATGCGCGTGGGAGAACAGCTCGACAGCATCAGGTTTGTGGCCGGATTTGAAAAACAATTTGGGCAAGAGCAGTAAAACATATTGTTAAACAACCAGGCATGAGACATGTACAAATCACAGCTTCATTACATGAGCTTAACACTGTGCTTTAAACATTTTCTCTCCTGTACCTGTTCTTTGTACATGGAAACCACATTTTCCTGAGCTGCCTGCAAAAACCACCTGAGAACTCTAAGCACAGCTAATTTGCATATTGACCTCCTCCTTTCCCCTTCATTTGCATGACGTTGGGGGAAAAGAGGGTCTTTGAGTAAAATAAACTGAGCCAATGGAAACCTGAAATGCATAGGGCCAATTCTCATTTGACTCAAGCACAATGTCTCGTTTAAAATTAGAACCCACATGGCAACTCCCCCATATTGATGTAAGTCTTACATCCACTGGCGGCAGTGTAGTTTAATGTGTAAACTGTGATCTACCAAATGTACTTGAGGTACTGTAAGACATGCTTCTGAGGGCTATACTTAGTGCAGCGGGACTTCCATTTGAAACAGGAAATGTTACAAATGGATGTAATGATTGTAAAAACAGTACAAAATCAACACCTAACAGGTATTAGTTAAGATAATTCTGATATTTCACACCCAAGCCAAGTAGCTCTTTAAGTGCTGTATATGAATATATGAAACAGTGTTCTCCAACACCTAACTCCTGTACAAGCTCAGACAAAGCCCTATGTACAACAGTGAAGGTTTTTCTGTAGACCAGAAACCGGGAGGGAAATCAGTGGCTTTTCAAAAAGCAATTTCTCAGCAATCATTTTTAGTTATAGCCACCCACTTTTTACTTGTGTAACTGCCCCCATTAAGATCAAATCTCCTTTGACCCCAACACACACACATAGTTGGAGATTGCTTCTTGCAAAAGTAATTCATCATGTAGGCACTGTAAAGGCACAACATTAATGTCATATGTTGCATGTGCAATGCATTTACTATGTTTAAAACACATCTGTTTCACATTTCCTTACACCAAAGTCAGTTTGTCAAACACTGCAATTTTAACCATTTAGAAATGTTAATACATTGGCAGCAGCTGCTTAGAATGAAAGTCATGTGCAAATGTTTTTAAAATGCACCCGACCACAGTTCCTGCTTTCTCTTAAGCTCTTCAGCAAGACATGTACTGTAATTGTATTGAGCGACTTTCAAGGCTTAAAGAATGTCATTCCACATGTAGTGAAGTTACTGGAAACGTATTTAATATCGGCCCACTTGACAAGTTAATTAATGCACCTTCCCCAGAAGTTTTAATACGTAATTGAAGCATTGCATATGCAGCTGACATTTTAAATATAACATTCAATGATTGTATCCCAGACAGTAAAGAGCCGAGGTGTTAGTTGTCATAAAGAGATTTGGAAAGAACTGCTAAACTAATTCTACAGATCCTTTTTCTATCTTTCATAAACAAACTGCATATGCAGTATAATGTTCACATTAAATGTGCATAGTCTTTCTTAAATGGAATTTAAATCAGATTTTGAAGGAGCAGTTTGTGGAAGCAGCTAGTGGAATGGACTGTATATTAGATTTAACGTGTTGTCATGCATCACCTGTGTATTTTCAGGATCGTATATGCTAAAGAAAAGTGGTCCTGGATCGTTAAAAAAAAAAAAAGAGCTGGGCTGTGCAATGAAACTCCTGAGAAGTGAAAAGGGCTTGCTGGCGTCACCCAATAAACACAGGTCAGTTTATCAGTGTCCCTGGCTTAAATTCAATCTAATTGTAGCATTATTCAATTATATCTGGTTAGGATGAAGATTGTATTATGGTGTCAATGTCCATATACAGATGTTGAAGATGTACAGTACCACATCACTGTGATAAAGAATGGCTAAAAAACCCTTTATCTTTATTTCCATACAGTTACTGTTTCTGAGGCACTTTAAAAACAATAAGATATAGCATTAATTAAGTGTAACCCCACTCTACAGCGCTACAGTGATTTAATCCAGGCTGTGCAAGACCCATTTTTGTTGGTGATATGGTGACAGCATAGCAAAGCCAACACTGGCTGGCACCTAATTTATCAAACGTAGCTAAAGAGTCCAGAAACATTGCTGCCGATGCAGCTGATGTTGCATGGAAACTGAAGTTATATAGTAATGGAAAACCGAAGCAGCAGACTGCCACATTTAAATGATTACCCCCAGGAGCCTGACGCTGGAACCTGGCCATTTGTTATAAGCACATCTAATGTGAACATAGCATAGAAGTGTTAGTATAAACTGGAACTACTATAGTAAGTTGGCTAAATCAATACTGACCTCGGATAGGGTATCGGAAAGTGGGTAAAACAGGTTCTGGGAAAAACAACAGGTAAAAAAGTCATTTTGTAGATCACATTGATAAGTGTTACCCATACTACATGTCCTTCCCTTTTGTAAAATTAACTTGCATTGCATTATTTGCCAATAAACAATCAAAGCACTCAATGCAGCCAAGCTGCAAATTTCTTTCATCAAAAGCATGGAACAAAACGTCTCAGCCCAGCAGCTCATCTTTCCATATTCCATGAAATAGCCTGTTATTCATTGGTAAAAAATAATTAATTGCGTACAATGAAAGAGCTTTGCTGTGCAGGATTTGCAAACCAAACAGCTCTAAGATGTCTGATTCGATTGTGTTAATACTAATTAAAAGGATGAAACTATTTATTTATAATTTTTTCTAGCTTTATAATTTGTAATTTCTTTCTATCCCTACGCTCACTGAAATGTTTTTATTTTGGGATCTGCCAAAGTGAATGGCGCCCACTCTTTGATGTCAAAGCAGGAGACATTTATAATTGTGCTCTGTTTAAATCCTGGGCTTTAAGCTCTCTCTGATGATTAAAAAAAAAATAAAAAATAAAGCTAAGAGCCAAGTTCTTTATGAAAAAGGCAATTTGCACCATGTTTTTATAATAATAATAATAATAATAATAATAATAATACAAAACGAGAGACACACCTTTGGCATGCTTTTCAATCTTTTAATGTAACTTCTTGATTTCTTGTTTGGAAACTATTTTTTCTAACTTTCACAAACAGCGGCATTGGCATCTTGATACAAGCCAGCCTGGGCTGGTTGGATCATTCAGATGAGACAGCAGCTTGGCAGCAATACCCCAGTGACTATCATGCTGTTCTTGTGTGTAGACCGGGGTATAATTGCCTTCATGGGTTACACCACTGAAAGTGCACCTCTGATCTAGCACAGATCTACCTCTCTCAGAATTTGGTGTCCTGGACGCCCATTCCCATTGGGGCTTTAAGAATCTCCAGTACTGCCCTGTCCTGGATTCTACTGGAATGTTCCCTTGATGTTGAATGGCCAGGCTGCAGTTCCAGTTACAGGGCTTAGGGGTACTGACTTTTCTTTAAAATTTATAATGAAGGAACAAGTGAGCAAAGCATAAGCAGCTGCCAAAGCATTACTGTGAATCTGTCATGATGTATATTTTATGAAATATAGGGGGGAAATCAGTCATGACTTTGAAAGAAGAGTGATGACAAATGTATTATGACTTTTTACCTTATCTCCAGCAAAAAGCTGCTCCAAATTGTATAGTTTGTATATATATATATATATATATATATATATATATATATATATATATATATATATATATATATATATATATATATATATATATATCATAGTACACTGAGGAATTGTCTTAAAATGTCTATAATTACATAAGAGATTCTGGGTTCTAGCTACTCAATATAACATACTCTTAAGCATAATATGGTTCACAAACACACTGCACTGTGAGACAGTGCTCCTTGACAAAATAAGGGTTCTGTTGATGGGAAGCAAAAAAATAAATAAAAAGGGCAACTGTGCTCCTAACATTGGCATCACGTTCTTGATCGGTGTTTATACACTGCATACACTATATCAAAATTCCTTTTCATTATTTCAAAGAAATCTTGAGTTGAACTACACAACCTGTTTGGCCTTCATGTGTAGAATTTGAAGCTTACCAAATGTTAATGTTCTGAGAGGGCTGCCAGAAGACCACTATAAAAGCACACGCGGATGGGGTGGAACACACAAAAACACTCTCGCAACATTTCCTGTATAGTGGAGTTCCACGAACAACCTCTAAAAAATGAACCGATGCTTTTGTTTTCACCAGATCCAGCATTGATGCATCCCTACAGGTGAAAGAATCCCGTTTAGATACCTGCCTGATGCTAATTTCCTGTTTCCTGACTGCAAATTGATTTAGAAATACATGGAAACATAAAATAACCCAGTTAGTCCATTGCAGTAACCCAACATAATAAACAGGGTCACCTTCTGTGTAACATTGAATACTGGACTATATGGCACCCTATTGTACCAGAGCTTGCATCAGCTTCTACTCATAGTGAGCTGCTCCAGACCTTGCCCTTTTCTACTGCTGCTCTTAATTATAACTATTCACTGCATCTTGTAGTTAATTTTACTCTTAGATAGCCACATTCACATTTTTGGTAAATGCTCTTATTTGAAATTGTTCGTATCCATTTATTGTTGGTACTATAGCTCATTGGTACACGGGATATAAACGGGTCTGTTGGAACACAAGTGTTTTTTAAAATGTAAGCTAAGTGTATTTAGGCACGAGGATTGCACAGCACTTCACATGCATTTAAAATGTATTAATAAGCACGGGGAATTGCACTTATTTTCACGTCTGGGATTAAAGTGAATAATTAATTGGTAATTAAATCCCAATGCACAATAGTAAGATATAGATGCACGTTGTCACATACTGTGGTTGGGTTTCTGTGTCAGAACGCTATAAAAGAAGGAGGAAATAATATTAGCTGCTCTAGAAAGAGTGCAAAGAAGAGCGACCAGAATTATTCCTCACCGTAAAAGGCATGTCATATGCAGACAGTTAAAAAGAAGTTGTTTTCGTTTGTCTATTTATTTTGGCAAAGAAGACCGTGTCCTGTGTTTTTCAAGCATTCAAAATTCTAAAAGGTATTGACACCGTCGACAACAAGGGACTTTTTCAGCCTTCAAAAAAGAAACAAGTCCAGGGTTCACAAATTGAGTTTACCTTTCCTGGCATTCTGAACAGAAAATAGGAGCCACTTTTTTACACAGAGAATTGTGAGGGTCTGGAATCAACTCCCCAGTAAATTGTTCTTATCTTGTACTTACTATGTGCTCTTAATAGACTTTACTTGGAAAAGCAAATCTTTTTTTAATATAAGCTAAGTGTTCTTAGTCGAATTCTATCTAAATTGTCATTATTTACTGTATTCTTAACTTTGCTCTTATTTGAATCTGATCTTATTTTCTACTGCTTATATTGTACTTCATAACTGCTCTTAACTGTAATGTGATATTCTGTAATGTGATTTTCTGCACTGAGATATTTTGTAAGGTGATACCTTGTACTGTGATATATAATAACTGTAAGTTGCTCTGGATAAGCATATCTGTTAATAATAATATACATGACATACTTTTCATGAAAAGTAGATAGAATGTGGATGGAATGTTTTTTTTTTTTTTTTTTTTTATGTGGGATCTGTACCTACAATCTGCTAAGTAGTGTGGATTTCTTAAAAAAAAAGATCTCTGTGGGCACATTCCACATGCATTGTTAAAGACAGCAAACCAAAATAAATAAATAAATAAATAAACAAACATATTGGATATGAAAACTCTTATTTTTGTAATTGCATGTCTTCTACTTTGAAATAACAATCAATCAATCTTTATTACATATAGCGCCTTTTGTGATAAATCAACTCAAAGCACTTGACAGATAAAAATAACACAAATGAATAACATGCAAAACAAATAAAAGATAAGATGACAAAAAAGCAGTTACAAAAATGAGTTGCATAATAATAATAATAATAATAATAATAATAATAATAATAATAATAAGTATAAAATAGGCTGATATAATTTCCCTTTAAAATACATATACTGAATTATAAAAATGTGTCTTTTATCTTAATTTAAAAGCAGCACCATATGCTGCATCCGTTACAAATCGTGGTAGATGATTCCATAATTTTGATGATCTAAAGCTGAAAGTATAACTTCATCCTGTGGTCTAAGAGAACGACTAAGTACATATGGGGTATACAGAAGCGAGGCCATTTAAAGCTTTATAAGTGAAAATGCAGGACCTTAAAATCAATCCTAAACTTTACAGGAAGCCAATGTAAAGCTGCTAACACAGGAGCAATGTGTTGATACTTCTTTGTTCTTGTTTAAACTCTGGCAGTAGCATTTTGCACAAAGCACCAATCGAGATAAAACACAACTCAAAATACCAGAGAACAGAGGTTTGCAAAAATCAATGCTGGATGTTATAAAAGCAAGCATCAGTCTCTCAGCATCCTGCAGTGAAAGAGAACGTATTAGTTTAGCAATATTTCTTAATGAAAAAAAAAGACACTGTAGTTACATTCCTAATGTGAGGCTTGAATGAAAGATCTAGATCAAAAATGACACCCACATTGCTTTTTAATTTCTGTCTTCAACTCAGAAGAGAAACTACCAAATGTACAATCTGATGGATTCATATTACTTAGTTGATTCTGTGATCCTAAGAGCATCGTATGTGTTTTAGCTGAGTTTAACATTCAAATGTTTTTGACATCCATTGTTTAATGTCAGCAAGACAGGGAGTCAGTATTTTCAGCTGAGGTGTCACCTGGTTTCAGAGATAAATGAGATTGGCAGTATCATCAGCATGCCAAAGGAATACGGCTCCAGTAGACATATGGTTCTGGTAAAATCTCTTATGCTAGTCTTCTGTTTTGTTCTAACGGTCTGGTTGCCGTGTAAGCTCTCTGAAAAGACAGTCACTAATAAACAAACAATCAAATGTACAATGAAGAGACTGACGAAGAATGAAAGGCATCGTAAATTCTGCTGAAATAAATGCATGCACAGAACTCGAGAGTTTGTACTGGGGCTCTGCAATCGAAGAACCCATTTTACACTATTGAGTTACCGATTTTTGTACAGCTTCTATTTTTCTGGTGTGTTACCTGTCATGTGTGAAACACTCAAGGGGAATCTCTGCAATCAAACTAAGATTGTTTCTTTTATTGCTGCTAAAAGCCATCGTTCACAATAGATGCCTTTGATTATTTACAGAATTAGGCAGTATTTCAAGAGTCTGTCAAACTAAACAACATAATATTACGTACTGTGGGTACCATTGTTTTGCAAAAATTCTGTTTCATAAGTGTGGGCTCGCGTATAATCTTGTATGATTGGTTGTAGCGAAACAGATATTTTAAGTTTATAGGATTGCACTGTTTATTTAGTGGTAGTAATAAGCAAACAGAAGCACGTAACTTTGGTTGAAGCCTTGAAAAATACCGAAAATCTTTCTTCTGATGACCCAGATATCAGAGGGAAAAAAATCAATCAAAAATCAAAAAATCAACACTGACTGTCTGTTTCTGAGGTATTAAACACCAAAAATACGTTGGCAGCATTGAGTGTTAGTCCTGCATTATCTGAATTCTGCTGCTCTTCCAGGATTGATCATGCTTATACAAGTTTAACTTGTATTTTAATTTTATCAGTGTCTTATATTAAAATTAATAACACATTTCCTAATGATTAACACATAGTTGCCAAGTTGTGTTTTTTTATTATTATTATTATTATTATTATTATTATTATTATTATTTTAACTGCCTGTTTTGTCACAACATGTAAGATAAAAACAAAACAAAACAAAAAGTTTATACGCTATGCTTAGGGGGTGAGTAATGATCACATTAGTAGTGATTGTGAGAGTAATGGTTAGAAATGGAACCAGCATAACAGATTTGTGAGCTAGTGTTTCCCCTAGTTTAAGTCTGTATTTCAAATAGGTTTATTTGTACCTTTTGTTGTCGTTGTGGAATATTTGGCTGTCACTGTAGTTGCTGTTCTGTCTAGATAGCAGTGCGTTGTGTTTATTCATTTTTAGAAAGGGAAACGGTGATGCAGTTTGATTGCAGTTTTCTAATGTGACAGTGTAGGTGCTGCGAAACTCAGGAAAGAACAAACATGCAGCACTCTGACAGGCTGAAACACTTGCGGCATGTTGATGCAGAATCGTTATCAGCATGAGATGGGATGTCATGTGCTTCAGTTTTGCTTACCATGTGAAATATTTCCGGGGGTGCTCCTGGTTGAGCACACCAGTCTAGGGGTTATTCCGAATGATCTGTTTTCAGCTTAACAATTCCGACATACAACCCACACTAGGATGAAAACTAGCAACCCCACTGATCACAGTCAAGGACTTCATAATCTGCTCTGCAGTCACTCTTATCAGCCACCAAAAGGAAATAGTGAAAAGAAATGCAACTACTGTCTCTTGCCGAATAATGCTTAGTGACACCGTGTTTGCCTATCACTGGGTTTAGACTCTCAAAGCTATTTCCTCCAAACTGTCATTAGCTTTGAGAACCTAGCCCAGTTAGTCACCCCCCTCACCCTCTCGTTCCATTTTCAACAGACTTTGTTCACACCAATCCCTTCTGGTATGAAACTCGAAATAGCCATTGGCTGCTAAATCTAGCCCAGTAAAGTGAAAGGATAAATGAAGTATTCTTTTTTTTTAAATATATTTTTGATTATTTGTCCTACTCTTGTGTTGCATCCAAAACTTTCTGATAAGCCCCATGTAGCCTGTAAGTAAAAAGCAACATTATTTTTGGTTTGCTATGCCAAATATCAAATAATTATTTTTACTTATGAGTCAAAATAAAATGTCTATAATCCTTGGCTCCATTCAGAGTACATTACATCAGAGTGTTAAATGTTCGTAGTGATGCTTTTTAATCTCTGAACTCTGGCTCTTATTCCAGTTCCCTTTCAATTCAAAGACGACCACCACAACACTTATGAGATATGCCTGCGTATTGGTAGGTATTCACTAAGCTCTTTATATCGCAGCTGCTGATAGGCCCCTTCTTGGAGTGACATCCTCGGTCCCGCCTACCGTCAACTCACGGAAGCCATGTTCTCTTTTGTCTCTCACCTACAGTAAGGTAAGATTTCTGTGTTTAACGGAGTGTGTTTTTTTCCGAGTCGACTGCAATTTCATGGAATCAGCGGCTCCAATTCAGTCTCTTTTTTCTCCTTTCCTCAGCAGCCTGCTCACTTGCATAGCAGGCTGCCTTTTCTTAATGTCTGTCGTA
>NC_054542.1:4617581-4672581 GCF_017654505.1 Polyodon spathula
GTTTTTTAAAATGCGTCAGGGTTTATTCCTCACTTAGTGAAATCCCTTTGACCCATGCAAACTGACTGCCTGGGTTCAGGGCATTAACCCCTTTCCAGCTTATTTGTAATCCTTTTATCTTTTGCAAGGTAGCAAACCAATTCAGAGCATATGAAATACTGGCAAATACAATTGATCCCATGCTAACTTGAACTACAGTTTCTATAGGGCAGCAGTGTGGATTGCTCCAGTAAAAACCCAACTGTATAAATGGGTAATTGTATGCAAAAAAAAGTGATATAATTGTAAGTCATCCTGGATATGGGTGTCTGCTAAGAAATTAATAATAATACCCCAATGGAAAAAAAAAAAACATATATTTAATACATGGTAGAAAAGTATGATCCTTACATTTTTCATATATAGAAATTGGCCCCCTTTTTTACAAATTTTAAATATATGGGATATATTTATCCATACAAAATAAATATATGGATTACAGACTAAAATGTAGCCCATATATTGTAAATATAGAACAAGGGTCCAATTTCTATATATGAAAAGTATAAGGATCATACTTTTCTACCATATATTAAAAATATATGTTTGTTCCATAAGGGTAATAATAATACATAACAACTTTTCTTTTGACAAATTCTTCTGATGAATGACTAATATCTGGTTTCACTGAGACCAATTAGCACTAGTCTGGGACAACCTAATGTTACCTTGGGTAAAGTAATTTTGATTAGTGCTCACTGGGTCTGCGAAACCATCTGTTTAATAATAATATGCTATGGTGCTGCTGCTGAGAGATAGGAAGGGAGGCAGCCACTGTATTCTACACCAATAACTCCCCTCATCGTTTTTTTCTTTTCTAAATCCGGATCAATTCTAACTCCTGTTGTTTTTTTTTTTTTTTTTTTTTAAATCAACAGCAGTTGGAAACACTCACATTTGGTACGAAATAGAAAGACTACTGTTAGTGATATTGATTGAGCTCATGTTGCTCAGGACCACTGACTGCTGATCAATAAATACAGACAGACCTCCCTGCATCTCTTGCATTCAGCTTGTCCTTTTTGAATAAGCTGTTTCTATAGATAGGACACACTGGTTAGTCGTAGGCATACAGTGTGTGTTTTGAGCACAAGTGTGGTGGAGGTCTGTGAGGCAGCACAAACAATGGAGCACATTTTTCAACTAGCAATAAGTGGCTAAAGTCAGCTACTGCGCAGGAACTGAAAGCAAATGCCAGAAAGAGTGTAACCATTATGAAGGGGATGGGGGATACTACTGCACCAGAGAGTCATCTTGCTATTAGCATACAAGACATACTCCAGTTACCTATAATAAAAGTATTGTCTAGACCTAGAAAGCACTGTTCATATTTTAAGACAACAAGTCTTAGAGTCCTGGAAAAAGAGTTGGACAATCCGGGCTGGTCTGTAGTGCTTGGGGGTGGGACATGTGTTGCGTCTTTCACCCCACTCATAATAGATAATCGACTTATTTTCGAATGCATGCACATTATTTTAACAAATAAGAAGCCAATGAACAAGCCATTTCACATAAGCAGGGGTATCCTAAAATCCAAACAACTCAAGGGCAGACACTTTGCAGGATGCTGTACATGTGCTTCTTAATATAAATGTGCTATTTATTCCCTATATGATCATTTTTCCACCTGATTACCCAGCTGGCGAAATCATGCAGAGGTTTCTGTTCTGTGAACAACTGAAAGCTTTCAACAACGTGTCACATCATGTTGGGGAATAGCTATTTGTCATGTTAAAGAAGACATGAAAATCCCAAAAGTGTATACGACCGTTTCAATTGTTGCTAATACGTTTGCCTTGTGCCCAGATTTAGCTTTTCCATTCAGCAAGACATTATGACGCAACGCATTTCTGGTGTTACCAGATACAATTTGTGAGACCAGCAGTAATTCAAAACATTAACCAGTAGTAACAACTCCAAAACAATGCCCACTTTCTCAGCCTTCATTTCCACAGAGTCTGTAATAAACAAGCAATGAACGACTGACATGGTGCATGACTTTGATATTTAAATAGGAACTCTCCGAGGCATCTGTGACTGCTGCTCCCGTTTACATAGAGAACATTACATGTGCAATGCAAACATATCTGATGGGACTGATATAAGAGGTAACCTTGAAGCCAGCACATCTGCTTTGGTGCCAGGTACAACATTGAATGCCAATGGCCGTTAATGGAGTTTAACTAGGAAGCACTCCTGAGAATGAAAGACTGCAAGTCGTACTACAGCTTATGATACATCAGGGGAACAATGACAGAAGAAGACTACTATACTTGTATCTAATTATCAGAGTTAAAACATAGTATGCGTGCCTGCAACACATTTTAGGAACTCTTCAGTTTATTTTAAATTGCATACTATAACCTTATAAAAAATATAATATCTAACAGCTACTATAAACAATATTCCTTGCATTACAATCTCTGTTCTTGTGGTTAACAGTGTGCAGGTGCAGGTGATCAATAAACATACAGACAATTATAATTTATGTGCAATATTGTTTAATGATTTGTAATTCCAATGCCTGATGGCAAAACAAACAGTAAACAATCAATGATTCTAAGTAATACAGCGGTGTATATTACTTTATTTATAATCCCTGGGTTTGTCCCAAAATAATAGTTCCGTTCTTCATACACCCACATGAAACACAAAAAAATACACAAGTCCGTTAGTGAGTGAATTAGTGCTTGTGGTGCAATGTAGTTCTCTGTGATACAAGTGCAGTGTTGTTGTCTGGTTTGGTGTTGGCCTTTGGCGACAGCTCCAGATCGTGTTAGCCGTCTAATCACAATAAACAGTTTTTAGACACGGCAATACAAACAAACAAAACACTCGCTCACATTTTCACCAATTTCCTTTTAGGCTTGTTCTTACCATTAAAAAAGGAACAGATCACATAACTACGTCCCCTTTTTATACCGTCACCCATGACCCCTTGGTCAATGAGCGCATCCGCTCCTCCAATCCGCAGATGCCACGTTGTTTTCTGCCTGGGTCATTGGTTTTGTGTACCTTAGCTCTGGCCTCTTTCTAGATGGTTAACTTCGCCTAACCCTGGGCATGAACTGTGGTGCCATCCAGTCCAGGGTACTTTGTTCCCTTTACACAGCGCCCTCACAGGTTGGGAGGGTGATCTAACACCAAGAACCATTCGACCTCTGTCACAATTGTACAATTTCTAACCCTTTGCGGTCTTATGTCGGACCAAGTCCGACATTACAATTTTCCCTTTCCAGTCCGATGTCAGGCAGGATCAAAAAGACGTAAAGCAAAAGACGTCTCTGGTCATTTTTTCTCTTTCTGGTGGTGTATTGGTTGAAGAAAAGGGCTTGGTACCAGGAGGTTCCCGGTTTAGATCCCAGCTCAGGCAGTGACTCACTTTGCTGGTCCCTTGCAAATTGTATTAATAAAAATTGACTGTATATATATGGTGTAGCCTATGTGATAAACAAGTCTAACTTAAATGACATAAAGTTAATCATGAAAATAAAAAGCTCACAAAAGCTGCATGGCTCGCTTGAGTGATTTTTACAGTCAGCTTTTCAGCCCTGCTTCAGAGATTTGCAAATCTGGTTTGAACTTGAAAGAAAAAAAAGCATCCAAGAAAAATCACATTTTGCATTAATTAATTACATTCAAACCATGATGAATTTAACTACTTTATAAAAAGAAAAGAAAGAAAGAAATGCTAATGTTACAGGCTAACATCTACAAGAAAGAATCAATTCAAGTGACAATTCTGACATTGGTAGTTAATTTTTTACGAGGCTCTATGGATTTCACCTCTAGTGAACTGAAATAATTGTTGCTTCACACAGCAAGTCACAAAAATGTGTGATTGCAAATTACTCATAGATCTCTTAGTAGCCAGTGGGTGTTTTCAGTGTTTGAGGAAAATACAATTGTTCATGCTTTGTTCTCCCACCATTATGAAGGCGTAGAGATACAGTTTAACACATGTCAGGGATTAAAAAGGTCCGAATGTAATATAAAATGTATCTTTGTGTATGTGTTTTGTAAGTTGCAACACAGTATACACAGTACATCACTTATGGCAGCAACAAATCCTATAGCAAATACTAGCTGGCTCAGTTGAATCAACATTTATTTGATTTTAAATATTTTTAAAGTTTATTTATTATAGCCCATAATCTGGGGCACATTGACAAGAATATTTTATTGTTACTGAACTTAATTGCAACACTCTAGTGAGGTGAAAATTACCATGACAAATGCATAATTATGGGACATTCACACAGCCTGACACATATATAATTATTAGACAATGCACATGCTCTTTGTCAATAAAAATGTATTTGGTCTTATTATAATGGCAGATTATAATTGAGCCAATTATTTTTCCACTTTTCTCATTTTAGACAAACACAAATGGTACTGTTAAATTCATTCTAAATAATTGTTGACATACATTACTGTTTTAAACCCCAGCTACATCCCACCTGTCCCATGTCTTAGTCAACGTATAAGCATATCTGTGATGTGAAATCATTGATTATAACTGTTTGTCACAAAGACGGCCGGAGTGGGTGACGTCAGACCAAAAACAGGAAATAAACAACAAGAGAGAGGTGGAGTTTGGTGGAGCTGAGCGAATGGTTTCGCTCAGCATTTAATAAATGAACAGACAGCCCAGAAAAGAAATGGTTGTAACAAACACAAAAACACAGGACACAGCACATTCGCCAAAACAAAAGAGACAAACAAAACAGACTAACACCACACAAAACACGGTGAGCAGATATTTTAACTTTACGTTATTATTTTATTATTTAATACCTCCGTCTCCAATCCCGTTCTCCACTCACCGAACACCCAACCCCGAGTGAGTGAAAACATGCTGCTTTTATGCAGCTGTACCGAGACTCGATTGCTAATCAATCATTCAATTGGAGTCGCAGTACAACTGCATGAGAATTAATAAAGTGCAATTCCCCGTGCTCACATATTATTACTTTTTATTTGCACGTGAAGTACTGTGCCTTGTGCCTAAATACAAATATACATTTTAAACACTTGTGTTACACAGACCCGTTTATATCCCGTGTACCAATGACTATACACCAACATTAACACACAACATATAACACAAAATACACACAGGGGCGAGCACTTTGCCACACTGTTCCACATTCATCAGTCTCAGTTTACAATCTCCCTTCTGTTTGAAACCTTCTTGAGACCATTGTATTTTGCATTAGAATCAACCAGTGTCACTGTTCTGAAATGCAGCGACAGGAGTAAACTCTTCATGACGTGGCCATGCATTCAAACGCTATTCCAAACTGAAATGGGCATTTGTAGATATTGATTTTTACACAAGGGAAAAGATCATGATCGTAGATTGGTTTAATCTGCCTAAAACTTTGTTGTGCGCAGCATTAAAATGTAGATAACCTTTGTTTTAAAATCTAATTTTTCACAGAAAATTGCGATTGACTGAAATACTAAAACAGAGCAATCTAAGCAGTGCAGCAGGACTGTACGACTCTTTCCAGTCTGGCCTGTGTTTTCATGTGCATATGGACTGGGCCTTGGTGAACACATGCAGCCCCTCATCCAAGTTCCTGCTATCATACTCCCACTGCAATTTGCATTGACATTGCTCTACTGCCAATGGAAACAAACAGGACTGACTCATTTCAAATTGTCCGAATCCCAGTGGAAGATGGGACAAAGGAATAATACAGCAGCGTTGTCCTACAGAAAGATGTTAATTACTATTCTCACATTCCATTGCTTATTATTTTCTTGTTCAATTTAAGTTTTTTTTTTTACAACATGCCACTAAAGGAAAATGTGAAATCTAGAAAATAACATTAGATTTCGATTTGATACAGCAGGTGCATGTTTTGATTTACTGTACTGTAGCTAGAAACTAAAGGGGTCACCTTTAAATGTCCCCCTCCCCAGGGAATTGAACATTTTAAATGATGCTTTAACAGCAAGCCACACTTAATTTCATGTCATTTCTCGATTGTCAGTAGTGGACAGCAATTACATTAAACAGTTTCTAGTGTGTGTTTTTTTTTCCTGTTCCTCACAATACCTAAGACTGATTTATCCTACTTCCCCCTGTGGATACAACCTGCTTGGGTTTATTTGCTCAGTCCAAACTCCCAAATGAGACATTGATTTTACATTATATACTTCCATTACGCGGTTCACTTTTTATAACTTTTTTCTAAAAGCCCTATAGTAAGAAGAGTTGACGAAGCACAATATGATTCCTTTTAAATTATTGCAACTTACACACACCATGGGAGCGAGCAATACCGTACATACATTCTTTAAACCTGTTAAAAACAATACGAGAAAATAATGTGGTTTATTTATTTTTTCTCCAAGCTAACCCTACAAAAGAGGTATTAGATATTACACAAGGTACACCAGTGCTTCTCCAAAATCTTGGCTGAAATGTAAAATATGTTTACTAATTGACAGTTGCCACAGTTTCAAAGTGGGCTGAAATTACAGTTGCAACATTGTAGTGGTCATTTCTGAAATTGACCTTGAAATGAAGGTTTCAAAGGACAACGAGATGTCAGTTGTAGCATTCAGACAAAGATTTGTGCCTGTGCCCTCCAAATCTGAAGTGCTTCAAACAATGTTCAGAATTCAATCATGTGAATCATATTTACCCTTCTGTAGGTGTACTTATGGCCACTATCCATTATAGTATGGTCAAAAAGAAGCTTAATGTGTTTTTTGCTAAAATTAATCTCAACTAATCGTTTAGTAAGCCTGGTAAATAATCTCCAATGCAGGAGTAACGTTATATAATAATAATAGAGAATTAGGGTACTATGGTATTTTTTAGGCAAGAAATGTAGTATTAATTATATGGTATAGAATCTTCCTTTATTGGCACATGGGTGGCTGACAATCCCTTTTGAATAAACATCAGAATACTATTGTCCCACTATATGCTATTTTTTTAAAAATCTATCTACCCATCTGCCTAGTTATCTTTACAAGACTGTGAAGTGAACAGTAAGCATGTAGTCATGCATGAGAGGTTGTGTAACAGTCCTCTAAAAACAATTTAAGGTATAACCATTCTGTAATTGTTTTTTGCTGCAGTATTTATTTGAACTTATTTTTTTACAAAAAGAACGCTGCCCAAATTAAACACATTGTTAAGAACTTTGTTGAGTTCTATGGTTATGGTCCACAGTGATTTATGCTTTTGTGTGGCTACTGTAAGTCTGTCCTTGAACCCCTACCTGAGGCTGTAAATATAAGTGAGCTTGATAATCTACATGCTGATTGATAGAGTAACACAGTTAATCACATCTGTTTAATTGATGGCCTGAGGTGAATTTCCAACATATTTTAATATTCTACTTCACAATATAAATACTAATGTTTGAGTATTTTTCAATTTAGATTGAGCCATATAAGGCCACATATTTAGGTTAAGTATTTACTAGCCTGCAGCACCACAATATAATTTCCTGTGCTGCTCTTTGTAATTAATTGTGTAAATATGCAAGTATATCTGTGTCCCTTAAATTGCCAGATATATACTGCTGTATACACTTATTAGTTATTGGATGCCAAAAAGCAGTAGAAAGTAGAGAGAAGGCAGACATTTGTGTTCCTTCCTGACAGGGTTTACATTATAATATCACTGACAGTATGTCTTAGACTCATCAGTTACTCAATGTATCAAAACATCACATTGATGCCTTTGAAGCAGTCTTAATGGAAATACCAATTAGCACGTTTTCCTCTGTCTTGCTGCCAAATTGCTCTGTCACAGCAGGCACCCTTTCTAAGGGAGTTAGCCAAAAGTGTGTCCAGCCATTCTGGAAAGCTAATTGGCAAGTTAAAAGATGTACCGACTAGCAGAACTACCCTATACAGCACATAGTAGTCTTTATTATGTACGCCCATACAGTAACAAAAATGTATTTATTATTTCTTAGGGGCTTGAGCAGAATGGTACAACCCAGAGAGCCACAACTTTTGTCATTTTTATTTCACTTGAACACGTTAGTAATGTACTTTAGCTTAGGTATTGTATTAATTTATATACATTCATATAATTAACCTATTAAGTCTACCTATTTCATAGTTATAATATCTCTCTCTCTCTCTCTCTCTCTCTCTCTCTCTCTCTCTCTCTCTCTCTCTATATATATATATATATATATATATATATATATATATATATATATATATATATATATATATATATATATATATATAGTATTTGTTATAGAAAACACCAGATGTGTGTCTCCAGTTTATAATTAGACAGACCTGGGAATTAAGATTCAGTACATAGTTGAGAGGTGATGATAATAAATAAAAAACTTTAGAAGTGCATATGTTTATATGAAATACTATTATTCTATAGTATTTTTAGAGGAAAATATTTGCTGGTGGACACTAGTAAGTGTTGGTGGCCATCAGAACAAATAGTTTGAGAAGCACTGATCTAGTGTAGGGGTAGGCAACTCCATTCCTGGAGTCCTGTTCCATTACAGGGTTAATAGGTACACTGTAATGAGGTGTAATTTAAGTTATTTGTGACCTGGTGAGAGGCTTAATTAGTTCAATTTAATCATTGAGGGCAAAGCCCTAGGCTGGAACTGCTGACGCTCCCTGCCCCTGATCTGCTCGATGATTGTGAATCAAATGTTCTCAATTTCAGTAGAAAATAACATTGCACTATATGGTGCTGGTTCTGGCAAACTTTATAGACCCTTTGGTTGTTGCAATATAATTTGAAGCTATTTATTGTGCTCTCAAATCCATTGCATGAAATATGAAAAGTATTTTAATGAAATGGGGCTCTGCTTCAGGACCTTGGAGAGCACCCTGATAATGCTGGCAGCTTTACCTTGTTATACCTGGAAAAGCTCACAACTCTTATCAATCAAGCACTTTATTTAAAACACATAGTCATTTTCCTACTATATGCATTCCTCCATATCAACAATAAATGTAGCTAAATGTTTTGGAATATACATTGAATTCTCATATTTAATATTTATGTAGTTGAAGTTACAGTCAAAACGCAACAAAACTAAGTAACCATACTAAAACACAGTGTTTTGTTATTTCCTGGCTTTTTGAGAGTGCATTATTACATGTTATAATGTAAGTACGTGACTCATTTTAAAGCAATGCATTTTAAAGGAATGCAAAGACTTAACATCCATCTGTTACGGCAACTCATGGTCCCCATATAGTCTCTGAAACACCGTTTTTGTTAGTTTTCTACCCTACAATTAATCAGCCCTACTGGGAACTAATCTGCATCCAACAGCTGGGGGAGATTTGAGGCATGCCACTGCACTTGAAAACAGGTTGCCTGGTAATTGCACAAGGTGATTTTAATTAATTATAATGGTTTAATCGTTGTAATTGTTTAATTAAATTAACTTATGTATCTTAATGTTGATACCGAAGCACCACTCTTTAAAAAATAATTAATGGAAAGATGTGACAGTATGTTCCTGAAAAAGTGTAGCAATGGAATGTATTGCAGGGTGATGCTGTAAGTCTATGGCTCAGCTGAGCTTTGAAAACAGGATCTCCTGGCAAAACATTAAAAGCTCAGTGTAGGAGATTGAACATAATAATAATAATAATAATAATAATAATAATAATAATAATAATAATAATAATAATAATAATAATAATAATAATAATACATAAGTAAATGAAAAATTGTAGAGCACAAAAAGGTATTCAGACAGGTCATGGGCATCTCAGCATTTTTTTTTTCCCTGTGGCCTTAATGAGCCAGCATAGTACTGAAAGCAACGCATTACTCCTTGTACTGTATGTCGTGTACAGTATGTGGGGTGTTAATGTCACATATCCAACTGTGGTGGGACCAGAGTAAGAGCAGATATGTAAATTCAGATACATGAACCCTGTTTTAAATACCATTCACAGCTGTAACAATTGCTGTATTCACTCAAATATTATTTTGAGATTCAGCTTTTATTAGGGAGCTCACCTAAATCCCTTATTTAGAAAGATGCAGGGTATTAATACTTGTGACAGAGTAGCTGTCTGTGTGTGCATTTGCTGCTGAATGATATGCAGGAGATCGCGGTGGAGTTTGAAGTTATGCTCTGTGCGCAAAAAAAGATTTATTTACATATCAACACACTGAACAGTTCACGTGACACTAGCGCACAGAGCACACACAACACAGTGTATGAAGACTTTGGTTGGATTTACAATCTCTGAACTAATCTTCTCTGTTCAATAATAAACTAATGTTGCTAAAGAGCTTGATCAGGGTGGATATGTGACTGGCAGATAGGCGACGGATTACTGTAGTTACCAAAGTTATATTTTAGGAGCCTTTCCATTGACTCCCACTATATTCAGGTTGGGACATTTCACTGGGATTGTAATCGGAATATAGTGGCATTACCAGAAGTGATATTCAATGGCTTTAATTAAATGATATCTTGTCAGCTTTATCAAAAGATAACTGATTAAACAGTTTCACTGTCTAATACTACAAATGTGCATTACTCCTTCCTTGGCATTCAAATGTCACGTCAACGTACAATGTCATATCAACATACATACACCTGATTCAGTTTCTGGTCTGCTGTTCTGTGATTTGTCCTTTTATACTGCAATAGCAGTCTGAAATGTTGAGTATAGTTCTTTTTTTTGGCTTCTAGGTCTGCAGAGTTGAAAGAGTTCAGTATTGCCTTTTAGCTGCTGAGTGTTATTACATCTGATTATAATGGAAATGTCACTTAACTGCAACATGTATTCTTTTTTTTTGTAGTTTCTCTTGTCAAATTCAAGTAGCACTGAGAAAAATAATCTGGTACAAGCATAACTTAAACCATCCTTCCATCAAACATGTTCAACACTAGACACAAAAGCACAAAACCCTGTAATCTGAGCTCTCGTCTGGGTGGTGCCACTGCAGTAACAGTGCAGGTGCAATAATCTACAGGCAGGTACAATTACAATATGCTGGTTTTTGTTATTGCTGTATAGTGTACGTAAACTGACAGTGTACATAAACTGAAAATAACCTAATATTATTATAGCTGCATCTGAATTATATTAAATTGCTATCCATTATGTATGCTATTTAAATGTTAGCCTCCAGCTTCTGCTATGGAACAAGAGCACACAGCTACCCCACAAGTTAACATAAGCTTGAGATATTGTTCAATACTGAGAATTTCCATGCAGTATGTCATCTGCTCAGTGTGACTCAGTAAGAATGGATTAGGGACTCAATTGCAAGTGTTTTGGTAAAGACTTTTGAAAAATATTCATGACATGAAAGAATAAACTTCTCCTGGCACACCCTTCATAAAATAAATAACATGTAGTCTGGGTTGTTGTATTTGGTCCCATATTGTACTGTGTTTTTGTTCTCAGTATAAAGGTAATTTATGGGGATGCAAGCAATACCTGCGTACTCATTTCCTATCCTCCTGAATTCTTTATATGTGTTTCATTTCCTAAAATGTTCACTGTTCACATGCCCCCATATTATACTCTCCATCAATATGAAGTGTCAAGTCATATATGATTGAGTCCTGTATTACACAGTTCATTCAATATAATGTTTTTTTTTTTTTTTTTTTTTTTAGGAGAATACCATTGCAGAGGAATACCGATAGGTGCCTAGCCATTGCATATGCAGTTTGAATTTGTTATTTTTAGGAAGTAAACAGTGAATGAACATTTCAAATGGATGTCCTACATATCCATGCTTCATTAAGCCACTAAAGTGTTCCAAGTCATTAGGAAAATGTGATCTGATCCCACAGCATTTTACCTGTTAAATCAACAATTGACTTATTTTCAATGGAAACCTACGATAACCCATTAGCAGGATTTAAATAGATGTGGCAAAAAGCAATTTCTTTTGTCACATAATTTAATAATATGTCACACAATAGGCACAATATTTTGACACTTAATTTCCATGTCATTACAATGTCAAATTATTATACCTCCAACCTGCACAAAAAATAGAAATCTGTTAATTTATTTGATCGTTCTCTTAAAATTTCCAGTACACGTTCTAAGTTTACTGTCACTTTTAAGAGCGGTGTCTTTGAATTACTACTTGTTTATTCTTCCACAGATTAATTTATTTACTTTACCAACAGAAAGCAAAAATGGTTGAAAATATGGTTTGTTTAAAACTACCTACTGTACAGTGTTTCCCGTCGGGATCATCTCCGGTACTACATCAAAGTACATGGTAGCTGGTAGCAAGTCAAAATATACTCTGTACTTTTATTTTCCCAGCAGTGTGCCAGAGAGCTTTTATGGATTTACCCCCTGGAGTGTGTACTTGTTTGATTGTTTAAAACTCCCCCATGGTGACTGTATTAACAACTGTATTAACAAACACTCCTGCATTTTTAGAACTAATTATTTTCTGTGAAAATTATATTATATATATATATATATATATATATATATATATATATATATATATATATATATATATATATATATATATATATATATATATATATATACTTGTGTCTGCTCAAATTGAATAGATTTTTTTTTAATTATTGGCTACAATAACAAATGTGAAAATTATACCTCATATTTAGGAACTTTTCTTGGTTAATGTAAACCACACCTGCTTTCTTTCAGATTAGTTATTGTCCTCATGACATGATATGTAACTAGGGCCAGCATGTTTGCATTGTTAATTGTTCCAGCATGTTTGTATTGTTAAAGTAAGCATTCCAGGTACTTTATTTCTTAAAGCTTTTTTAGCGCAATGAGTTTTACAAACACTCTTTAAGCGGAAGCTTTGAATCAAGTTTAACATCACTTTACCGTGAGTACTTCCAGTAGCACTGGCAGAACAGGAATTAAAATGAAGTTCATTATTGTCATGCAAAGTGGTGGAAGCTCCATTGCTTTTTCCTAATCAAAAAGCACACTCTTAGATTCATGAGTCTTGTCTCAATTTGCTACCACTGGGAGCTTCTAATAAAGATTAATTCCACACTAATTTCTCCTGTACGTTTCTAATGAGGCTTGTATCCCTTCTTTCTTCTTAAGTATGGTCTCCCCAGGGGGCCTAAAATCCCAGAAAATGAGCAACACCAACTTCTACTCTAGTGGAAATAACAATTGATATTGGTACTGCTTCAGTTGGTTCCCTGAAGTCCTCCCTCACAATCTCCAGGGTATCTCTTTAGCAGGAGGGTTTCAACAGCCCTCGGCCCCATGCTGTATGTTTTTCCTTATGTTCATGCACTGGTAGGTTTGCACAGCAGCAGTTTACCCTCGCTACTGAGCACTGGGATGACATGATAAATTGCTGTGAGTTACACGCATTTGTGGTCACATCCACTCTGCGGATGCGATGTGTTCACCAGCCAGGATCTTCTGAAACATGCTGCCAGCAACTCTGCAGGATTATTCATTCACTGCCAAGTTCTTCTGCGATGGAGTCAAATGTGTTAAAATGCAGATTGTTTTGTAAAAATGGTAAAAAAGTAGTGCTCTTAACAACAACAGTGCTATCACTCCTGTTCATCAGATTAGTTGGCCACTACTGGTACTGGTCTAACCTGAAGATTATGTTAAAACGTGGCTTGGCAAAGGTCGGCATGTAGCTACCGACACCAACAACAAGACAGGAAACCAACATGCAGATGAAAGCTTGAAGAATGAATATATATATATATATATATATATATATATATATATATATATATATATATATATATATATATATATATATATATATCAAATCAAGGTCAGTACATTAAGTCCATAAACAAAAATGCAATCCCTCTTTCTTAATATAGGAACCGGTAGTTTTTTTTTTTTTTGTTAGTTTTTTTCAATAAATGAACCCCTGTCAAAGAGTCTCTGAAATATTGTTTTTGTTTGCATGCAATGTGAAAAAACAGCATGTCCGTAAATGAATCTTTTCCACGTCCATATTATAATGTTTATAATGTACTGTAGTGGCCAAAGTAACTCTTTTAAACATTTCAGTGCGGAGAAAATAACTTTACTCCAAACAGCAGACCAGTAAACTACTCTTGTGCATTCCCATATATTTATATATGTTGATTTTGGTTACTCTAAAAGGGTCTGTGGAATGGCTCACACTGTCCCATGTGTTTAGATGGTTGATTTACTTTCAACTGCAAATGTCAGTACCATGCATTGGTTTGTGTATATTTGCATATGCAGACATACACAATACTCATATAATATAATGAACATATAAAAAAAGGTAAATCTTCTCACAACAAGCAACATGCGGATGAAACTACCTTAATACAATATATACAAACTGGTATGCCAACCATGTTCTGGTTTCTTATTAGATGGAGTGCATGGAAAACAGTACTTTTCACTTCACAACTGAATGGGGCTGTGGGATCCTGCAGCTTTGAGACATCATATAGGAGCCCTGGCATGACTATGGGTACTTGGCATAAGACCCTTGGCATAGAACCCAGGGCACTTGGCATCTAACTCAACACATGTATAGTTTTTGGCATGAAAACAGTTCCCTGTTAGACAAAGAGAAATTATTCCTGGCAGGTGGGCATGATAGCATATAGTGAGACTCCAGCCAATAAATCTGTCCTTGAATTAATTGTGCTTGTGTCTACTTTTTTTTTTTTTTTTTACTTATCGCTTGACTCTGCTTGGTCCCTATTAAGCTTGGGCAGGACTAACAGATTAATCTCATGATCTGTCTGCTGCTCTCTGTCTAGGAACAGAACACATGTAAAGTCATCAAAGTAACTCCCATGTAAAAGTTGAGATAATGCTGACAAAGGCTAGCTCCAGATTTTTTTGGTGGAGCAGTGCCTAAGCAATAAATAAATAAATAAATAAATAAAATCACAGAAATGTGTCTTTGATAGTTGTATATGTTATATACAGCATATGCAACAGCTCAATGGCACACACAGTTTTGCAAAAGTAACTGGTAAAAAGACATAGGTATGCTTAAAACATGTCCAGAAACAGCTTCTACTGCAATACCTTTCCCACTAAAACTGAAGTATTGTGCATTTTACAACTGCCTTTCTACCCAGATCAAGGAAGTGAAACACAATTGATTTTGCCATCATATACATACCACAGTAAACATTTAAAAAATGATATACTGTGTAAGCATCCTGTTACATCATCTATAGCTACAAAGCTTTAAATCACCTGCCCATACAACAGTTCTTAAAGATCTCAAGCAAACGCCAAGGGGCAGAAGTTAATGAATACACATTTCTTTTTTTACAAATAGAAATTTTGTAAATAGTGTTTGCGCTCTGCAGCAGAATGCTCATTACAAGCTAGCAGCTATTTGGTTTTACAGATTGCCTTGCTAAACCATGACACATCTTTCTTTCAAGTGGATTGCATTTTCATGAATGTCCGGTGAAGAACTTAAATGTCAATTGCAAAAATACATTATGAATGAAGGAGAAAATGAAAACATCCCGAAACAAACAAAAAAAATCTTACTGCATTCGCTGACTTTTTTCTGTACAATATAAATTCAGTTTTCATAATAAAATATGCCAGATTAAATACGCAAGATGACACGTGTGTGATTGCACGGGTGGATGTAATCTGTAAATAGTGGGTCTTTCAATCTGCATGAATTTATTGTCATTGAAAGTAAATTCTTCTACACTCTACACTACATCTTGTGGAATTGGTTGGAATGGAAACTGAGGCAGCTAATAGTCACCACAAGTGTAATAGAGTTTTAAAATATTCTCTGTATCATAAATACCTTGTTACTGTTGCATAATTTCAAAAACCTAAGCAACCAGCTGTAGTTGTATTTCTGATCAATCTTTTATTTAGAAAAGCTGTACATGGCGTGTTATAATAGTTTAAGGAATTTGAAATGTACCTGTGATTGTATGTTCGTTTTCTAAATATATTTGCATTCATTATATCATGTCCATACCACTGTGTTTGGAGTCAAAAAATCACTTTGTACTTTATACCCTATTCCTTTGAATTTAAGACACTTTTTGAACCATTTTTTGATTCACACAAATAGCCTGCGCCTTAAGTTCGAGTACAGTATAGTGATGAGTGTATTAAAATCAGCAACAAGAGGTGACTATCTGAATACACAAACAGCAATGTGACTGACTGTGGAGAAAAGACAACAAAGACGTCACTTAAATTCGAGTACAATACAGTGATGCACTTATTAACATTGCCAATAAAAAGATGTGGTTACCCGAGTACACAAGCAGCAATGTGACACTGCTGAGAAAAGACGTCACTGCCCGAACAAACACGCACCAACGTGACACTGCTGAGAAGAGACGAACCAAAACGTTACTGCCCGATCGCACAGGCAGCCGTTTTCAAAGTGCTGACCGAGGAACACCAAGAGAAGCTCGGCGTTTTTAACAAAACAGTACCAGCTTGGACAGATCGGAAATGCTGATCGTGCCCGCGGCAGCTGTTCTTAAAGTAAGGGTGGCGAACACATTTCTGGCGACATTTTATTTTCATGAATGGCTTTTGCGATACGATCAACCAATTGAATATCTGCATTGTCTCTGCGGGAGCCCAATCATAAGTTAGCTAGGTGGGACATAAACTGTCTGTTTCAAGTTCAGGTACACACTGTAAGTTTAACCAATTGGCAAGTTTTACTTAGCTGTCCAATCAAGGCCGTTCACGGTATTTGCATGAAAATTGAAGGTGAGTGAAATATCTGACAGCTGTCCAATCATTCGTGAACAGAGGCGTGTGTTAATATGCCGGGTAAGCAGTGAATTTCGCCGACTGTTATTGAGAAAAATAATACATTTCAGTATGTAGAATTTAATTTTCTATCTCTATTTTTTTTTTTTTTTATTTCTTCAGACAATGGAAACACCGTAGTCGAAATAGTTACGAATCCACTTTCTCTGAATAATTGTACTGGAGGTAAGCGATCTTTAAAACAGAGTAGTGTTGACAAATTTGTCAAATTGAAACAAAGCGAGACGCTATTTACCCATTTTTATTTTAGTTTATTCACAGTTATCTGTGTAAACATGCTATTAAAAAAATATATATATATATATATATATATATATATATATATATATATATATATATATATATATATATATATTATATATATATAAAATATAAAGATTAAGCGAGAGATAAGAGAGAGAGAGATCTCAGAGAGAGGAGGAGGAGAGAGAGAGATCGAGGAGAGAGAGAGAGACGAGAGGGGAAGCAGGAGAGAGAGAGAGAGAGAGAGAGAGAGTAAGATCAGATCCTATGCAATAGTCAGCGTGCCCGCAAACAGCCAAGTAAGATCAATTTATGCCCGTGCCAAAATTACTTTGAGGACCGCTGGTTTAAACAACACATGGCATTTCTGTTTCTCATTGAGCACTGAAGTATACTGAAGAAGAGGGATATTACACTGTTCTTGTAACCACAAAATTGGTGGAGCTTCCTGCCTATTCAATGCACTCATTAGTCACCTGATGGGGTTAAACTGAACTGAGCAGAAGCGAGTCTAGTGAATCCAGCAGGGTGGCATCACAGCACAGTCTGTGCCATCAGGAATTCTGGGTTTCAAAACAACAACAACAAACGTGTAAACTGGGTTTCAAACTTCTGATAGCCTTTCCAGCAAGATATGTCATGGGTTGAGGTTAATATATTTTAGAAAAATCTGGTATGTATGACTTGTGTTGTCTATAACAATAAACTGTAAGCACTAATATGTTTAATCATACTGAATCTCAGATATATACAGTATTCTATAATAACACAGCGTTTATTATTTGTATTTGCCAAAATAGGAATTCATTTTACTATTGAATTCCAATGAAGTAACAATGATAAAGGAAGTAATTATTTTACAGCAGCCTGTTTACAACCCCTGTTAATATCAGCTATGACAGTTTACTGTAAAGTGGTACAGTTTACTTGTATTAATGTATTGTTTTAAACAGGTGAAATGGTTCTTAGACTGAAGCAATCTAATTATCAGGAGTCTAAATTTAAATGGTAGTAACATCTGTTGTTTGTAACCCAATATGTACAATGCCACCGATATTGTTATGTTACCTGGAGTATTGAGAATGATGTGGAAAGAAGCTGTGGTACAAATGGTACCTACCTAAAGGACTGAGATGTCTCCAATTAATCGAAGGCTCTGGTCTCCCATTGGCTAAACACCTCAGGGTCACGTTGCTGCCCTCATTAACAGTAATGTCTGAAGAAATGTTGAAGATCATTGGAGGAACTGCAAAAGACAAGCACATTGTCAATTCTTATTATCTCAATTAGAAAAACTTGCTTCTTCAATTCGGCATTGTTATGTCAGAAACAAATTTGGTTAAAACAGTTCTTTAAAAAAAAAAAAAAAAAAAAAGCATGTTAACAAACTATTTTTAGTTTTTTTTCTTGAGGTTGAGATCATTGTGGTGGAAATGCTTTATCCAGTGATATATATGTATATAAAAAAAAAAAAAAAAAAGTTTTATAGACTAGAGTGCCACCCCCGGTTGAATGTTGTAATTGCAGCAGCGATCTTAAAGGGAAGGGAAGATCACAACCCTAGTTAAATCACTTGACCTTCTTATACAACTGAAATAAATATATAGCCCCATACAGTAAATACGTCATGTTGTATGCCTGATGAAAATACAATATATTCTGAGCGGATTTAGCATTACTGATTCCATGGTTCAATGGATAGCAGAGGGTTCAGAGCTCAGTGACGCAGAACTAACACCATGCAACGTCACTGGAATTAACAAAAGTGGAAATGAAACAAACACAAAAGGATTTCAATTTTAAATGCCGCAGGCACAGCGCTGTTAAATTATTTACATTTTAAGGACAGTTTCATAACACTATTGACAAGGTGTATCACACAGCTGTGTTACCTAACCTATCCAGATAAGCTGTTACAAAACGGGCTGGAAGATTCTGATACAACCGATGTCAAGTAATTCCTTTCATGAAGTGTGTTTCCCATAAAGCAGAACACAGCAATGCCTTGTCCAATAAGTTTCAGTGCAAAGTTTATCCAGGGGACATATATAATAGATCAATACCTTATATTAAGGTTCTTAAAATCTTTTAAGATAATATTCTATGAAGAAAACTGAGGTGCGAAAATTATACAGAATTTGCAATGTGAATTTTCTGCTACTATGAAAGTTGGTTTGATTGCATGCAGTTAAGTCATGAGTTTGTATAAGTCATTCCTGTTGTTTATCTGAAGTATTTCAATACAAAGCAGGCTGTGGAACAGAAAGATCCAAGCAGAGCAGAAACTGTTTAAATGTTTATTAGTCAAAAGTTTAATGTTAATACGTATGCTACAGCAGACTCCCAATTTCACGCTTTCATTTATACTTCAGTTATTTTCTTCTGCTTGTTCATGCTGAGTTTCTGCGGTCCTGTGTGTATCAACTTATAAATAAATAAATAAATACTGCTTCAGTAAGTGACAAAGTCTGCTGCACAGCATGACAGGGACATTGGCTGCCAATATTTCCAAAAGTGGTAGAGCATTCATTTAATCCAAAATAATAAGTGGGCAAACAACAGTGGCGTACTGTACAATAATAAATAAGTTGAAAGAATACTGCTTGAAGTTACCAGTTTTTACATAATCTATGGTGCTTTGTTTTTTTTACATTTTGCGGGACTAGTGAATGTGGTAATCGACAGAAACTAGGCAAAACACACCAGAAATAAATATTTCAGTCATAAATATACAAGTATATCCTTTTAAATCAATATAAAGTACACAAATAGAATCACTGGCAACTGAATCCACTGCATACTGTCCACAAAAATCCTATTCAGTTTTCAGTTCAACTAATACAAAACGACCTGGTCCCAATAAAAAAAAAATGTATTACTGTGTACTATGGAGTTTATTTTTTAAAATTTGTATGTATTTTAGTATGTACGGTTGTAGGCTATAAATATATATGTTTGAAGTGCCATTTGTGTTTGTAGTTGTTTGTTATTATTCATGTAAACCATGTATGTAACACTTCAGTATATTTATTAAGCTTTTAAAATTGCAATAGAACTCCAATCCCACACACAATTTGTTTATAATTGTTTGGTGAATTCCTCTAATCATGCATTTTCTCTGGATCTCTTTGCTTGCCTCTGCAGTAAATAAACTGAACATGGTTAGTAGTCACCAAACACTTACAGTATTACAAGAACATGTTATATGCATAGAAACGTGTGAAGGTGAAAGTGTATGTTGTACATAAACTGTGGGGGGAATCTGACAGCATTACAAATACATTTAGGCAAAATCCTGTGCTTGATTCTTGTGTGGATTAGACACAGGTGTTAAAAGCCAAATCTGCAGTCACCTAAGGAAACTTTATTATTATATCTAATATGCTGTTTTCTATACTAAGATTTCATTGTTTTCTCTTAGGTTTTTACTTGTATAATTCAAATAAAATCTACAGTAGAGATCAGCTGTCATATAATGTACATATCTAGAGTTAACATTTGCATTGACCATTTCTTGGTAGTAGCATTACAGTGGGTGCAAATAACGGTATATCATTTTAACAGTACAACAAACCTTCCGTAAGGTTACAAATGGTTAAAACAAGTTCATAAATCTCATTCATAACCACAAGTATAGAAAAGGTTAAAATATTTTCATAACTACAAATATTGAATTATCAAGGTAGGCTGTAAGAAATTAACTCTGGTCCTGTACACTCTCTCTCTCTCTCTCTCTCTCTCTCTCTCTCTCTCTCTCTCTCTGTCTCTCTCTGTATTGTCAGCATCACAGCCACGGTCTGTTAAAATTCTGTTGTACTCTTTTGTTAATTAAAACCCTCCTTTTCCAAGTGCAAACGAATTGATAAATTATGGAAATTAAAACGGATTTCCTTTTACATTTCCACACAAACAAATGAAACAGTTGCAAGAAGCACTGCTCGTTAAGATAGCAACATTATTTCGTAAAGCCACATCATTTCAGAAATCACATTAGCACAATTATTCAGTAACGAAATAGACATAACGAATGCTTGAAAATGCCAAAATCAATGCTACATACCGATTTATTGATTCACACTGGAGTTATCATTTGACCTTTTGAAAATCCTGTCCAATATTATATACCCTTAAGCTACAACAGCAAATGTTGTTGGCTGTATAATCAAACTTGCCAGCACCAACACGACTTTATATTAAAGGAGGAATTTTTAAAACTCTTTACAAAGCAGCGGGTCTGAGGAATGCATTTCTCAACACCCAGATCACCTGTCAGAAGGGATGAACCCCCGAATGTTTCTGTACAACCTTATAAACAGATTACTGTTAGGGTAGGCACAGTATTTTTACCGATACCTTATTTACAGACAACGTACACGTGCGGCATAAACAACAGTGTCATCTGCAGTGAGAAGCGGGTTGATGAAATAAACTCGCCTGAAGGTAAAAGAAGTCATCTGATGCAGTTTGAATGAGAGGCTTGCTAAGCAAAGAAGAGTGGTTCTGGTTTGACCACAATGTTTTTTAAAATGACAAGAGACACCCTATAAACAAACCCTTAACTTACTAACTTATTCTGAATCACATAGAATAAATTAGTAACTTGGGAACGACTATTAGACTTTTGAATTTTGCTGTATGTTCTATTTATAGGATGACATCTGTACAGTATTTGATTGTACTGGCATTTTGATAAATCAGGGATGTGGTTGGTTTTTAACACTTGATTTTTGTATGTATGAAATGGTGAAGCAGATGGAAACAAAAAAATAAATGTTATACAAAGAGGCTAAGGGTGAATTATCAGTTTATCAGAGTTGTATTTCAAAAGTCAGAAGCTTATGAAAAATGTAATAATTGTTTCAAGTAATCTTAAAAAAAAACTACTGTATAGAGATAAAAAAAAAAAAAAAATCCTCACTAGTTTTTTTGTTTTAAAAGACTTTTAAACGACTTTCCCTCAATTATTTTAAAATTCTTGGTCAAGGTCTGGAGCACATTTTCACTCCCTTCCCCATACTGACAAACAAACACAGCTACACAGTTGGTTTGAGAGCTCTTCACTTGGTTTAAAGGAGTTTTGGGGGGTATCAAAACTCTGTCTAATTTTTACTTTGCCTTCTTTACTGACTAAAAGTTACTAGTTAAAAAAAAAAGTTTACTGCATTTCTTTCCCTGCTATAACCATATAATTGTGTAACTACTGTATTTGTATGTGTCTGTGTTAGCAGAGCCAAACATTGTGTTTCACCATTGCAAAAACAAAGCAATTTGTAGCAAACAAAACTGAAGCACAAGAAGAAAAAAAACTGAACTGAAAAATCACTGTGCTTTCTCTTTCCATTGAATTAACACTTTACAAATAATAAAAAACAGTACTTTTGCATTCAGTACATTTATAACACTATGTAACACAATTTTTGTTCCTGGGTAGTACATGTTATTTCCTAATTGCTTATGCCTCAAAAGTATAGAAAATGGCTATTATTCCCCACAAACTTTGCTTTTGTGACCAGGACAGTGATATTTCAAAATATCACTATTTCCAATGGGAAAACAGGCAAATGTGTGTCTTTTCGTTCACATAAAGTCAGAAAAAAACAACATATGAATCCAAATTAACATGTATTTATACTAAAGTAATACAAAAATGACTACAAAAGATTTAGAAGTGAGTAGTTTTTCGAGATTTACGATTATACTGCTTTTTTAATTCTGTTTAGCTATTTTTTTTGTTGCTTGAGACACACCATGAGCCATATTACAGAATAAACGTTTCCTCTAACCAACATTTGGGCCGACAGTTCAATCCAGAGACGCTTGGATGGAAGCGTCAGTAACAAGCTGCTTCCGGGGCATTGATACATGCATTGTGTACTTGCGTCTGTCACCAGGTCAACCCTGCTTTATCAGAAGCAGTATGAAATCGCGTAGCCGACCAGCATGACACCAGGTCCTAACCAGGTAGAACATGCCAGTGTGAAATGGGTACACTTTGTGCACCACTGATTTATGGCATGGTGAATTATTATTCCAGCCTTACTATAGCGATTTTCAAATGTTCCAAATGAAAACACAGATGCTTTGAATTAAACATGGTTTAGTTATGAAATGTAGCCACTGTCTGAATAAATTAAATAAACAAATAAAAATAAATAAATAAATACATAAATACATTAATAAATAACACATTTGGCTAGATTCTCCAATGTGTTGTATATTAATTTGTTATGTATTTATATCCAAACCCTGAACTAATCGTGTTTCACAAAATAAACAGATTTATTCCGTGGATTTAAGCAGTCTTGTTTCTTAATTGTTTTAAATTGTAATTGGTTTCTCTTTCAGAAGAAAAATAAATAACAATCTGGATTATAAAGCTTGCAGAATCTGGCTCAATGGGTGAAATTCATAAAACCATTTTACTTCAAACGGTTACACTTTCAAAGCTATTGGCTCCAAATAGTGAATAGCATATTTTTGGTTTTGTTTTTTTTGGAAAGGAAAGATGCCAACTAAAACCCTGCCATTGATAAGAAACAACTTTCTTCAACTTAAGTTTCTAAATTGAGAGTCTTATTTCTTGTTCTGGAACTTCATCAGCTTTGTTTTCCTTTCTGGGAAAAAAAAAAAAAAAAAAAAAAACTGTGAAGATGAAGATTTAGAACCTTTTTTCAAAAATAAATCTTTTAATGTTACAAAAATAAATATTTTAATGTTATTAAAACTTAATCACAAATGTACTGGTATGTGGTTGCAGATCTTGAAGAGAATAACAGTATCAGCAAAATGCACCTTAGCAGCATCACCATAAAAACAGATGGAGAATCATTATCTAGATGTGCAGGAGTGAGGTGAAAACTCACACTGATACAGTTTGCTGTCAGTTTTCCAAGTAAGAGCCGAACCAAGTCAAGCTTTTTCAATTACAGCCAACTCGGTAGAGTTCAAGGAGTAGCAGAAAAAGATTTATTACCCTAAAAACCCATTTAGATTTATCTAGTGTTTTTTATCCATAAGCTATACAGTTTTGAACTTTTGAGGGCTTTTATATTGAAGTAGTACAATGTTTAACTTGTACTGCATTCCAGATGAATGGTAAATATAACAGTATGCTGTTCCCATACAACAGCAGGCATTTATAAAGCACCTCACATCCCTAGCAGCTGCACATACTGTAAGCAGAATTTCAATAAGCACCAAGTCAAACAACTGAACAAATCAGGTTAAGACATGACGTGCTATGTGTTGAGATCCCTGCAAATGGAACAGTTTTAATACATGAAAATAAATCTTAGCTGCTGCACTGGACTATACACTCCCATGGGAAGTGGCTGGGGACAGTTAACCTCAACAGAGATAGACTTCCCAGACTGGGTCCCCTGAATTAATCTATGGTTCAATAGCTTGTTATCATCAATTACTTCATTTTGGCAGATGGAAAGATGTGGTTAAGAGGACTGCAGTGGTGATGGTCAGACTGATTTGTTTGGCAGTTTGAATGCGTTCTATACAGTGATTTGTTTGTTAAAACCCCGCCTTTACACATCAAATTTACTCCTGCAAAAAAACAGCACATTAAGTCAACACAGGGTAACACATCTTGCCAATTTATTATCATAATTATTGGAAATAATTCAAGACAAGCATAATGCTACAAAGGAATTGTGCTCAATACTAGTGGTTTCATCGCAGCAATCTTCTGAAAATCTGCACTAATGCTGTTCAAATGCTGCTTGCAAAATTATGCAAAGAAAGAAGGCTTTTTTTAGTAACTTTGGATGCTTAATAATACATTTCCTTTCTTGGCAATTCCACACTATTCATAATATATCAAAATAATTATTTAGTCATGGCCATGACCTTCTCTTTCTATTAGATGCTTCTGTACTTCTAATAACCCAATAGCTGTCTCAAAGCTGAAAGATTTGCGCCTCTGGCTGCAGAATCAAAGTATCCTGTTGGAACCTTCGATGTCAGTACTGATAAATGCATTCAAAATCATCACCATTACCCTATTACTCTTTAGGCAGTCTCAGCCTCCCCTTCTGGATGATATCTGCACAGAAGCTTGTTCATGAAACATACACTGAGGCTTTGAAAGAACTCCTGCAGCTTACTATTTCATTACATCCAGCTCATTATCGAATTTAAAAAACAAAGTTGTAAAATATTCATATTAACATTTAATAATATCCGCTATAAAGTTGCATTCATTGCATGCACGTTGCAAAGATTATCTTTTTTCGTTACACTCTTGGTACATGCTTTTTTATCTATAGTGTTTGGATGATCCTTCTTTAGTCTATATTATCAACAGTATGCAATGGGTCTTTATAGGACAGGATTTATTTTAAAACACTATTACTCAAGACTGCCATGATATGCTTTGGTTCCCCAGGGAGATGCTAAACTCTCTGGGTGCAAGAGTGTTTAACCGCTACAGCACCAAAACGATGGAACTTATTGATGCTCTCAATTGAGGACTTGACATATTATTTTGTCTTGTCAGTAGGATTCATTATGATTTTTTTTTTTATTATGATTTCTCTATAAAGGTGTGTAGAAGGGGGTTGTGGATATCTGCTGTGAGACAGGAGAGATTGGCTGCACTTGTGAATGCCCGAAATGGTCGCCTTAGTGCAGAAAGATATACACACAAGTGTAAGCAAAATAATAAATTCAAAAAATGCAAAACAAAACACTGTACAACACAACTAACAAAACCAAATTAGCCCACAGATGGCTGGGCACCACTTCTACTAAAAGGAGGGTCCTGCTCCAGGAACCTCCCCCTTGACCCAAACTGAAATATACTGGGATGGGATTAAAAATCCACTAAATGAACCCTAGTCTTTTACGTTGCGGTTCTCCCCTGTCTACACCCAGTGAGAACTAGCTGCTCACCCTTGTTCAAACACTTAGTCGATAGTGTTCTTGCATGTCTCTATCTTGACCTAAGGGGACCATGGTTTCCTGTCTCATTCATTCCAGAACCTCCACTGGGCAATAGCTATCAATTCAGACCGTTTGCATGGGTTTTTGCTGTGGTGAGAAACCATACAGAGTGCTAGCAAATGTAGTTCAGTATTATGCACAGATACTAAACACACTCTTCTTCAAGGCCAACTGCAAATTGCAAATCTGCAAATCTTCCTTTGACTGTAATAATAACTGCATTTCTATGAGAGTTGTGAATTGTAACTTACAGTACAGCTAGTTATGTAACTTCTTTTCAAGTTAAGCCTGTTATTGAAAAATCTTGTTTTCTCCTCTGTTCTCCTCTGGAGCTCTCAAAAAGTGATCATGCTATTACTCTTATCAGGGCCAGATTAACCCATCACAGGGCCCAATTCTGGGCCCCTATATTCTTATATGAATAACAAGCGAAATCAAACTGACTAACCTGGAATGTGCTGCCATGCAATAGTGACCGGGAATAACTTCCGGAAGTGAGATACACTGCCTCAGTTGAAATGTCAGTGAGTGAAGTTCTTCCAGTTTGCACACAATTCCAAATTTGTTTAATAATAATAATAATAATAATAATAATAATAATAATAATAATAATAATAATTTGCCCCCCCCCATCATGACCTAGTTTATTTGTGTGTTATTACCGCTGGCATAGCAATATCCCCTGACATTGAATTGGAGGGTCATCCAGGGAAGACTATGGTACCCACCCACTGAAAACATTCACAGTAAGTTTCAGTGACTCTTCCAATACTGCATTATTGCTACCAGGAATAATCTGGTCTATGTTAATAGAAAGTCAGCTTTGCTAATTCAATATAGCCATCTTGTTATATACATTTAAAAAAAAAAAAAAATAAAAAACCCTTCCCAGTAGCAATCTGCCTTCTGTCATGATGTGACTACCAGACTGCACACCAAGAATGTCTAACACCTTGCTTTTAAATCTCTGAAAACACTAAACATCACCTAAATTAAGCCTAAACATGTTTTATAAATGTTACTAGAACCCCTCCCCTCCTTTTAAGCTTGAATAAGATGTTGATAGATGAATATGTTAATTTACTTTGTATGTGCAGCCAGCCTTCCTCTCCAACAAGAGGTGTCTAGCGCGTGTAAGTTGACAGATGTAGACATTCCACCTGCTTGAGGCGGTAAATCTGCAGGACTGCACAGAACCTCAGCAGTCATCTGTCTCAGAGACAGCAGGCAGAGTTGAAAGGTCTCAAAACAAAGTCATTGTGTCCTGTTGTATGATGCAAAAGGGCAGTCTTTCTCTTTGTCAGCGTAAAGACCTTCACCATAACCAGGGACGCCACTTTTGGATACCAAACAGTGAAAAAAGAATGACAGCCGTGGCGATAACAAAAATAAAAGTGAAAAAGATCCCTTCAAAAATAGTATTGACCAAGAGTCTATAAAAAGCACAAAAACATTAAGCATGACAGTGATGATCAATTTTACCTGCAGTAACTAACCATGCATAGTCCTGTACCATGTAGAAAAATACACTGCAAATGAGCTCAATTAGTATGTGTCTTGAGGAGTAATACAGTTTATGCCTTGAAAGAACTGATTTGCAACATGATCGGTAACCTTAATTCATGTACTCGTCACAACTCAAGGTTACTGCAGAAAGTGTAGTGTCCTTATAGGTTTAATGAAGCTCATAATGCTGCATGTTCTGCTATAGTAAAGTCTGTATACTACAGTTATTGTGCAGGTTCCCCAGGTGGAGGGAAAGCGTTTTATTCTTGACATTTTCTTTAATATCAGATTCAACTTAATATCTCCACAACGTGATGTTACAGTAAGCTATACACTGACTGGGGGCTTTGCATAATTGACAGGTGGCATTTCTTGATAGTTATAAAAACAACAAAGTGGTGCGTAGGGTAATTTGCTTCTCAGATCTGTAGTTTTCAGGTGTGTTAGGCAAAGTGCAAACTTTGAGTCTAAATTTTAGGTTGACTTCTGCCACAGATATGTCCCCTCATTGTTGTGCCTTCATATTCTCCTTGGTACTGATCTTCCCAAAAGCTTATGCTAATGTATTTTCAGACCAATTTTCATTCCAGTTGAATAAGTGCTTCTTTAGATATATGTAAAAATGTTTTACATTCTGTAAAGTCAGACTCAGTTCACCATCATCATTTGATGTTATCAATGACCTTTGCTAATGTCCTTATGCAGGTTTCTTAACAGTTGGATAAACAGCTCACTAGATACATGTAAAAATGCGACTGTGATATAGACTCAACAGCTTGAGCCAAAGAAGGTATTCAGCAAGTTTCTTCACAACTCTACATATGTACACACATGTCTGCCTCCACTATATCCCCTATATTTGCAGGGTATAAACAATATTGCAGATTTAAAATCTAGGGTAGATTTAAACCTACTTTAACCAATCATACGGATGCTCAAAGAGGAGCAAAAACTGTACTTTGCTACATGTCCTACAACTGCAGGACATGTAGCAAAGGAAAACACACTGCCTGTCACATATCAACATTGCTGATTTAAAAAAAATATATATTTATTTCCCTACAGTTTGATGTTACGTGTACAGAGCTGCTGAGGAAGAGCTGTGTGACATTCACATAAGAGCTTCACCTTTGCCTTTGAAAGGTGCAGTGGAGCCAGTGATTAAAATAATTACCCACTGGGGTCAAGGCAGCTTCTATTATCTGACTTGCTGGCAGGAACATCACAAGAATGTTCCACCTTCAGAACTACAATAGCAGCATGTTCTTAGCATGTGTTGTATTAACCACCAAAAATACAGGCTTTTATATTCAAATGGTCCAATTAAGCTATACTGAGCAAAGCAATTCGGCAACAGAAATAAGATCTGTAGTCTAAAAACGTAAATACTTTTTTTTTTTTTCATTTCTAGAAAAGGGAGACATTTTAAGTGATATCCTATAGTGCTGGCACAGAATGCTGCAGTTAAAATGAGATATCATTTTGATATGTACAGTATATGCCCACTGTCACACAGATGAAACCACTATGTACCTGTCACTGTTGCTTTACAAAATCTTCTATGTGACTATCATGTAACCCCCTAGAATTAAATGTCAATGTCCTTATAATGCCTTTAAATACAGTGTTAAATAACAAAAATGATGCGGTGCTAACTCTACATAAAAAAATCTTTATCACAGTTGTTGCTTGTCTTTTATTAATGTAATACAAATTAATACAAATGTAGGTAACTGTTTCTAGTCTGAAATGCTATAATAATAATAATAATAATAATAATAATAATAATAATAATAATAATAATAATAATAATAATAATAATATGTTTATACGTGTATTTCTGTTTGCTATAGTTATATAGTGTTGTTACAAGAGCTGTGCTGACTGTCAACAGTTTGTTTACCAATCACAATGTATGCATAATTGTAATGCACTACCAAAACCTACTGCAGCCAAAAGTGTAATGTTTTTATAATAAACATAATGTGTTCTGGTTTAGAAACACAACCTGTAAGGTTCACTGTAGATGTCTCCATTTTCAATCTGTGGATTTATTCAGTGTGAAAATAATCTGTACACAGAATTATAAAGCATGGAACGTAGTGTTCTGACTCGTCTATTGGTGACGGCATGATTTAAAAAAAAAAAAAAAAAAAAAAATTAAAAATACATAGCGTTGTCATTGACATATTGAAGAGCTCTGGCATATTTACATAAATCTATAGCCGTAAGAAAATACAGAATTCTGACTATTTCCTTTGCGTGTTTTTTTTTTTTTTTTTTTTTCTACCAAAGCCTTCACCGAACACTGCATAATGTATTTTACTTTAAACCTAATATGAGGATATTCAGTTAACTCTGTGATAGAGTGAAGCAGTATAACCTAATTTATACTATAGGGAATACACACACATTTTAAGATTGAGTTAAAAGTAAGGAAACAATTAGATTTCGCTTTTATCTTAATCATGGCAGTTAAAGCTTTATTTCAGACATGTGGCGCTATCTACTCAAATCAGTAGCATGCTGGTTAATCAACTGCCTTACACTTTCCATTATGGTATTGCCTGCTAACAGTAGGGTAACATTTAACAGAGAGGACACGGTCATCGGATAATACAGAAGACTTTGGTCTTTAACAAAACAACCCAAATATTATTTACAGATTGAGATGTAGTTTATTATGGATTAAGTATTTTATGAATACAGACAAGGGAATAACATAAAAATAAATAATATCACAGGGTCATTGTTATGATGTTATTGACCTTGTTTTTTTAATGATCAGTGAGTTTGGTTTATGTTTCCAATGGCGTATTTTATTCTTGGGAAGCGAACACGTTTTCTGAAAATGGATTCCTAGTAATGCAAGTGCCATCACAAGTTGGTAATGTTCATGGCCTGGGAATTACATTACTTTTTTTATGGCAGTGGTCTACCTGGAGACCAGGAAACGTCCAAATGCAAGCTATTAGACCTATTTAAATGCATGAAGAGACCTTCTGCAGAACATAAAAAAAATATTAAAGGATGATCTTTTTTCCTGGGCTGCAGTCAGCACTACAGGGAGAAAAAACGTTTCTTTCATCAAAACACAAAATATTATGTTTTATTGCAATCTGAAAGGCAGCAGACAATACAATATTCTTCTTTTGCTAAAAAGATGTAATAATAATAATAATAATAATAATAATAATAATAATAATAATAATAATACAACTTCCAAGGTTGACTGTGCAGAAAGAGTTGCCGCAGTAAGCTCCTCCGAGAGACCAAAAAGAGCAAAAAAGGCAGATAGCATTCACAGTGGAGCAGTGATAAAAAAAGCTTTTAGAGGAACAGGAGTTTTGTGCTTTCTTTTTATTCAAGAGTGCTTTTGTCTCATATTAATTCTTAAAGGTCAGTCTTCCTATTTCAGGGACTGGATAAAAAAAGAATGCCTTTCAGGTGTTGCTGGCAAATAGGCTTAAAAAACCAAAATTATAGTGTTGGTTGGCACAGCATTTTCAAGTCCTGAATTAACAATTAGGGCCTGTGATATTAAGAATGTTCAAATACAACATGCAGGCAAGTGCTGGGCTTAGTAATTAAAAACTAAATTGAAATACTGAAACAAATATTATATTTTGAGTGGATGAGAAATGGGAAGAAAGTGTAACTCTGTTTATGAATATTCAAATGAAAACACATTTTTTGAAGTAAACCAAATAGCAGAAAAGGGCCAGATGACGGGGAGGATGCACTGCATTGGAAATACTGATGCACTGAGGTACATGTTCTCACTGACACTAAAATAAAAGAACATACTGAAAGTAAGCGACACGTTAAACTAAAAAAAGAAAGTGAGCTGAGAGACATCAATCCATTTCTGTGGCTTTTACATGCACTTTAATACAAGAGAGTGTAGAATGACTGTGTTAATGAGTTTGTCCGACCTCTGCTTTGCTGGACAGCCACTGTTTACAGCAGAGGGGCCTACTGTGACTTTGTGCGACAGTACTTCGCCCATCAACTGAAACACTGCCTCATGCCAACAATCTTTCTCAAACTACTTGACAGAAAATTATGATGCTTAAGTTGGTAAACTTATGGAACGCATCGATGGGAATATTTTGTGCTTTTTGACGCATCTCCCGATGCCTTGGGCCATCCTGTTCTGTCAATTTTCTTTTCTTTTTATAAACCTGAATAAATCTGCCTTGTTTTGTGTTGATGTCACGTTCATACGTTCTGCAGATACTAGCTCTGTCAGCACTGCGATTGTCCAAACGTTCGCAAAGCACCAGCTAACCTGTGAAAATGTGACCTCGACTTGCACAGATTCTGCTTCCTGTATGGCAAAATTTGCCAGGGACATTAAACTTAACCAGAAACTGCTACGCATCATATTCCACAGGTAAAGAGAGTATACTGCAATTTTTTTCCCCCAATTTTTTTTTTTTCCAGATGCTTCAATTACATTATTTTTATTTTTTTAACCAATTTGCTCCCTATTTTAATATTTGTAAAATAAACTTGTATAAACAAAGAATGCTTCATATAAGGTACACAGTCCAACCCCGAGTACTCACTACAGTGTACTATTATTAAGCTCTTAACATGACAAAGTAGCCCTACCAACCTGCATGTGGCCATGGCAGTCCTAAAGGCACACTGCTTCTCGTCTCCTGCACTCTGCAACTCATTTTACAAGCCTAATCACCATGATGTCTCCAGCCTGCAGCACCAATCCATTCCAAAGCAGTCCCAAAATGAAACCAAGCCTCCAGCTCACCCTATATGTCTACCATGTATAGCAGAAAACAAGTGCCCAAATGCACCCAAAGCATTTTAAGAGAGCATTTTTACCTCCATCTGTCAGCCTGGATAATAACTCTATTGTCTGTCCTCTTATCTGGTCCATTGCCTTTGAATTGTCATATTCAGAGTACAGTAATATGCTACACCATGCTTACATAGGAGCTGTTCTCTGCTACTGCTACAGTATATGCAGCCAATAAAAAAAAAAAAAAAAAAAAAAAAAAAAAATCCACGTCAGCACAGCCATTTATCTGTTTTCAAACTCCCTTTTATGCGTCTTGTCAAACATGTCCACAGTGTCGCTTAACACCATATAATCTGGCACAATTCATCAGAATAGGCGTTTTTTGTAAGTAAAAGGGTGTAACAAACAAGCTGGGGAAATGATTGTTTTCAGTGCTTGTTTTTTTTTTTTCCTGGCATTTCAATTTAAACTTGCTTCAGTATAGGAGCTACCCTTCATAATTTCTCATTCAAAGCGGTCGTATTTTTGTATTTTGTTTGGTGGAATTATTAATGTTCCAGACCTGGCCTATCTTGTAATCAGGATTTCTAGCAGCTAACAAGAACAGATGTCAGACGCTTTGTTTGAAATGTTACAAACCTTGTCATGAACATACCTGCACAGTGTCTCAGGTCTGCCAAATTATGACTGTAAACATTTTATTGTAATAGTCTCAAGACTTTAGAATGTAAAACATGAATAGTTCAGAAACAGTGAGAGATAATTGAACTCATTTCCTAATATAGTCCCTTCATCACTCAACTGTCAAGTTGTTGCCTCAGACAGTACATTGGGGATATCTTTGTCATCTTGCTCCAAGTTTCATAGAAACTTTGAAAAGGAAAATGAGGTGGCTTATGTTTTGACAGCTACCCCCTTCAGTCACACACATACTGTCTGTGTGTTTTGCTTTGTTACAAACACACACACACACACAAAAAATAACAAAATAAACGGTTTGCAAATGACAAAAGAAACTACTTTTTTTGTTTAGGGTAGATAATTAGACCTTCTTGACCAAGGTACCTTTGAAATGTTAAGTTCAATGTCAGCACTTTCTGCTTTGATTAACAGTTCCTGCACAGCCCCCCCCCCCCCCCCCCCCCCATTACTAATCACCTCCTTTCTCAGAAGTTTTTTTTTTTTTTTAGGAAAGTTATATTCTAGGGAATGGTGGAAAAATCTCAGAATGAGAATTATAAAGATTGTTTGGACTTTTAGATTTCTTTTTAATACAATGTTTTAACTCACTGGAGTAAGTTTACAGTATACCTTGTCTTATTTGTCGATGTATGAATGTATGTAAGTAGGTATTTATTTAATTATTTACATACAAACATGGCGAACCATCACATTTTCTATCGTCTCCCAGGGGACTCAACTACTTGAATTACTTCTAAGTTTGGTATACAAGGAGGAGCTACTTGTGTTCAGATACCCATGATTTGAAAAGTCAACAACCAGAACAACAGAAAGCCTCAGTTTTCTATGCCTTGTCTTGATCTCTAAGCCAGGTACATAAGAAACCCAGTACCACTTGTGTTTGGGTATTTGTTATACGTAATTATAAACAACCTATAAACATGTTATTAATCTTTCCATTAACAATGATAGATTATGATTACAAATAATACAACTATTATTATGCCATTGCTTTGTTGATAACACTTCAGTTTATGGACCCTTTGTAAGTGGTTATAAACAATAGCAAACAAATTAATAAAAAATAAAAAAAAACAATGGCAAAAGTGTATAATATCTGTATTGCAAAAACAAAGCAACCCCATACAATCGAAGAGGCAGATATAACAATAGATAGACAGACCGGTATAGAAAGACAAACAGACCTGAGAGAGGCTGATTATGTCCATCATAAGCGATTATAAACAATAACAAGTGTATAATAATAGTCTTATTATTTCTAGTCATATTCTATAATTGCTAATAGCATAATTAATATCATGTTTATAGATAGATTGATTATAATCACTTATAAAGGATTACTGAAACTGAAGTGTTACCATTTCTGTATTGCTATTCTTTATAATCAGTTATACCAGATATAGTCTGTCTGTCTTTTCAGGTTCACTTATTACAGATACCTAAAGTGTTACCAGAAAACCTGTGTCATGTCTAGCTTATGTAATTGCACTGCTCAACTGAACATTAACATAACTTAAAGTATAACAAAAACTATATAGTTTTATTGATTAACTTTGTAAGATTAATGGAAATATAAGTGGACAAGGACAAATTGGGACAGTTAAAAATGTGTTTAATGGCCTGAAATGCATTTTAGTGACATTGTACAAATTAGTTGTATAGATCCACTTCAACTGCTTTGATTAGAAACATCACCATGAGCAATCAGTAGCTTCTTTGCAGGAGAAAAGGCCATTCATTAAAAGAATGACAGAACCTCCAATTATCCAATAAAGCAAGGACTCGCACTTAGGACCAGTCAGTACAAGCACAGTGGACACTTTAACCCTTTAGGCAATTGCTCTAAAGGACAATCCAGGTTAATTCAAGCATAAGCTTTGTCTATAAGTCTAAATGGAATTAGTTGGTGCATTTGATTTTTAGATGATGGGAAGGATTATAAACATCTACGATGATATGCAGCATTTGTGTAAAAGCTTGTAGTGACAAATACATTAGATGCTGTACATCATGTTGCTGTTTGGGAAAAAAAAAGACTGGTGACCAAATGCACTTCCAACTCTTTAAAGGTCAGTTGCTATTTAGTGTGGAGGCTTTCAAGATCTTTATTCAACAAAAGAAAAACTGGAAACTCAAATTCTCAGCTAACAAAGACGTGAGCAATCCCTGGTTTAGAATTCTGAAACATATTCCACTGAGTTCAAAAATCCAAAGGCTGACATATTATTTAAACATGGCATACTGGTAGGCTCTTAAAAGCATTTCTGAGCCTTTTAAACACTTTCTTTTGTTAAATTCCCCAGAGCTGCACAAAGCTAGCTTATTCAGAAATGAATTATTTCATATTAATAGGTAGATTGATTTTGTCTAATGCAGTCGAAAGCCTAATTTAACAGTACCTGGTGATTATACAGCAATCACTGCCTAAGCAGTACAGAAGAAAATGTCTTCCCGTGGTTCCTGGCTAAAACTGAACTGCAGCAATTTCAGCCCAACTACACAGTATGTAGGTCTACATTTGGGTGCAAAATGGCTGTAGTGCTTGCCAACAGAAGTCTTTACTTTCTTAGTAAAGTGCTATATACATAATTATTACAAATGATTACAACCTCTTTTGTACCAATTATACCCCTGTTTTTCAATCATATTTGAATTACCTGCACCCACTTTTTCTGATCAGAAGGACTAAAAATTAAAGGGGAACCTCTGCTCCCACTATCAAGCCAATGGACCACACTCCCAAAGCAATATTGCTCAGCCTCTGAACCCTGGTGGAAAGGCCCAGTGACTAGCCTTCACCAGTAGGGGCTATTGAAGCACAATTAAGTGCCAAGGGAATACATAGGTCAATGCAATGCTCCCCTAGCCAAGATCAGCAGCTTGGCGATACCAAGACACAAACAAGGAAGCTGCTACATTTACTAGATGAGCCAATGTGGACCTAACAGCTTCTATTTTTAAGTGACTGTAGATTGAGTAAAATAGTCAGATTATTATTACAATTATTATTTATTTCTTAGCAGACACCGTTATCCAGGGTGACTTACAATTGTTAGTATGAGAACTGTAACGTATTTGACAATTTATTTGAAAAGCTTATCTAGATCCTTAATGTAATTCATTTTCATTACAATAATCGTATTGTGATCACTGTGTGTATATGTTTTTTCTTTTTTTTTTTTTTCTGGAATCTGATGTTTAATGCCTCAGGTGGTTATATGAATTATAATGTAGCTCTGAAGCTAGGACCACTAAAAGTACCAATACATTGATAGTGACGATCAGTTCCTCTTGGGTGCTTATATTTTAAAAATTGAATTCCTCATTGTATTTCAGATTGTAATGACTCATTCTTATCTTTCAAGGCCAGTTTTGTGTAAATTTAGTCCAATTTCCATTTTCTAAACTACACGTCTCCTTCAGATTTGTTTTTCTTAAATCCTTTTCCCTTGTGCTTGGTTAATTTATGATCTGTAAGTAAATTCAAACCAATTGTAATTAACTTCATTATTTTCAAAACTTGTTGTAGAATAAATACATACTAATCCCGCAGTAAATAATCAGCCTTTGAAAATCATATGCTGATTGCATACATTAACACCATTCTCACACATTTCACACATGATCCTTATTCATCTCAAGGGAGCTTTCAAGTCAAATACAGTATAACAAGTATGAAGGTAAAATGCATCCCCTGCCATGGCTTTCAATTCAGAATCAGAAAGGCTGATGATTATGACAGAGGACCAGAGGACACAGTGGAACTGATGTGGAATTACAGCAGATGTAGAACAGAGGGCACTTGTAGACACTTATTTAGACAAAGAGTTGTGAGGCTATGTGACCAGTTACCTAGCCATGTTGTTGATGCTGAATTAGTGGAATCATTAACAAAACAACTGGATAAAGTCTTGAGAACAATTCACTAGGAACCGAATGAGACAAATGGCCTCTTTATTGTACATTTTCTGAAACTGTTCTTATGTTCTTATATCAACATTATGTTCAGAGAAATACAGCATAAGAAATGACAATGAATAGTTTAATGACAATTGGGTAAGTGGTATTAAGTGTGTAATGTAATGTAATCATGACAGATAGATGTACTGATATAGAGACAACAATCAGTACTCCCAGTAATAAGCTTTCCATATATACAGATATATGTATGACATGTTGATGGACAAATCTAGACAGAAACCCTCATAAATCACCATCCCATGCTTGCCATAATTAGGGCCCTGCGTTTATCAGGACTTTTTTTTTTTTTTTTACATGCAATTCAGTCCTAAACCTCCAGATGTCCGTGTAGTCACTCCAGCTAAACTGATCTAAAGAATAACGAAGTAATCAACCCATAAAATTCTGGTTAATTGGAAAACACCTCCTAATTACGGAGGACAATTATTGCCATTCTAGAAATTGATGTGTTAAAGAAAAGGCTTAGCTTGAGACAAATATATTCACCAACAAACTCAAAAAATGTCTTTGAGAGATCGCATGCAGCAATATCAGCTGACGATGCTTAAGTTTAGTAGCAAAATATATATAACAACAATTACTGAGAATGGATTTTTTTTTGTCTTTCATGCAAACATAAGTAACACTTATGGGCTTCTTATGAAAAACCTGTTTTATTTTATATTATATTATATTACATTGTAAATATGACTGCCTCCACTAAATCCTGAAGGGGATAATAATATGTATTTTTAAGTAGGTTGCGATCACTCTTCCCTACCTTGAACAATGAGGTGCACTTGAGACGTCTTGGGTTGCTGCTTTGTCTGAATGGAGCAGGTATACGCTCCCTCATCGTACACATCCACTTTCTGGATCCGGAGGCTGTACTCCAGCTGTCCCTTCGTCACCAGGTCCACTCGGGGGTCCAGGGACCACTTGTCCTCTCCAGCAAAGATTATGTTGGAGCGGTTCAGCCAGGCAACTTTTGATACTTTGTCATCAACATAGCACCTGGGGAAAAAAGATAAAATAACTGTAAGAAGTTGTTCCAACTGTAAATATTTAATAAGTACATGTCATAATTTGCATACAGCTGTGTGATAACCAGGTTCCACAGGTGAAAGACAAAGTCTGGTTTACCATTCACAATAACAAGCATCCACAACACATGAGTTTCAGGTCTTGTGTGTTATTCAGTCCCCACTCATGTAAATAACTACGGTACGTAATCAGCGTTTTGGAATGCCCTCTAAACAGCAACCATCTGACCAAACACTTTTTAAATATGTTTTGGTTCAGTTGTTACCTGTTTAAAAAGCTGTCAAAATAAAACAAAAAAAAAAATAGCGGCTTCTAACAAGAACAGTTTTTATCCTGTTGGGATCTGATTTAGATTGAACAAACAGGTTTAGTTTTTGGTCTATTAGTCAAAGACTAATAACACAACGCTGGGAACTTGAGTGTATGGCTCTTGAGAGATTCACTGGAGCTTCTGATTATCCCAGCACTATGTTTGACAGTGTCAGTGTGGTTTTAATACTTGGTGAACACCAAGTGTTCACCGGCTTTAGATAAGTCTCCTTAAATTCAGTTCATTCATCTCCACGCTACAGTCAATACGAACTGAAACTGTCTTCAAAGCAAGACTGTCACTTCTTATCAACACACCAGACATTTCAAATAACAATATAATGCAGGAAACTCCTGAGTATTCAGCTAGCAAGAATTAATTCCACCTGGATTTGGCTTTCCAATCATTCCAGCAGGTATGATTCAAGTCACACACCATTATTATCATGTGTTTACACCACAAGTTTAAAAGGAGTGGCTCAGTTTAATGCCACATTGGAATGGGTATACTGTACAATATGGCAGTCTCAACAGATTTGACAAAATGTCTGTCTTCCAGACGAAGACATACTGTTAGTACTTTAGGTTACAGAGCATGAATAGCTATTGAATTATATTGGTATAACTGAGTAAATTACCAAATGGTTTCTGTATTTATCAGTAACAGCATGGTAACTTCTTACACAAATAAGTATGTTTGCCCCTCAATCTAAAGTTTCTTTAAGTCTGGTGCTAATTCTAATGCTGTAGGTACAACAGTAGCATAGACATTTCTGTTCAGAAAGTGACAGACTTTAATGCCTTAATTTATGGCAAAACTAAGGAACCATACATTATTTCTATAAAGTCAGTGGTAATGAATGGTTGCAGCTGTACTTGACAAGTGACACAATATAAGCCCTGCACGCCTGTACGCACCACTTCAATTCACTTTTCTGGTCTGGTGTTTTAATGTTCAGACTTTTCGTTTTTCATTTTCTCATTCCATTAGTTTCATTGATTTAACTATGCTACCAAATATATAATTTAGCAGACATTTTCTCTTAATTTAGTACATACATTTTCTAGACACCCACTGTGTTAGTCTAATTTCACGGCCTAAAATGATGTTTTGTCGTTAACATGCCCTAAAAAATGTAGACCTGTTTTTGAACAACATTTTAATTATATAGAATAAACCCTTGAAGCCAATGTTTGCAAACAACTAAATTCCTGCACACTACACCTATCAATGAAAAACGGTGTTGTATTCATACTCAGTCTGTGTAAAAAAATACATCAATTTTCTAAACTTTGACCTACATTTTTTCAAGCGTTTATGACTATTTAATATCCATCAGTGGTTCGCTTACATTAAGTTGTTGGGTGAAAACACAGCAGAACCGTACAGAAAATTGTTCTTAAACATATCACACAAGTTTTGTTGCTTGTCACAAATATGTGGTGGCTCGATATGTGAGATTAGTGGAAGACATCATCAAAAAGGATGTCACTGCATGTCATTAAAGCCACATTGGCCCAGGATGCATTCAACATTTTCAACTGAATTGTAGGAAGGAGAGGTTTACAGAAAGAAGTTAGGAAACGCTACCCTGAACGTTATAAACAGTTCTACATGATGTGCATACCCTGACTAACACTGCCAAAGATTACAATTGCTTCATGTTCAGATATTTTTAATGTACTGCTGTGTTCCACTCTTCTCTGCTTTCAAATCACATCTGGCATTTTTTTATGGAATGGCCCGGTATTATTAGAAAGTGAACCACATGCTTTTTATTCATCACCATGCATTTCATAGTGTTTAAAAACAAACAAAAAAAAAACATTAACATGGATCGGTTTGGTGCATGTTGTAATGACAAAAGGGGAGTATTATGTGACAAATTTCTCTAGGCACGTTGATAGCATGTTTTCTCACCAACTATAACACAAGGCTCAAGGACTACATCCCTCCTGGGATTGCTGTCTAACAGCTTCACAATACCCTCAACAAACATACAGCATACAGGGTATTCAAGAAAGACTTTAAGCCTTTCTAGACAGATTCAGTCTCAGCCAGTTATTGAACTTATAGAATCCCAGACAGTTTCCTTGGCACAGACCAAGTGCTACAGTATTAATGTAGTATATCAAGGGAAAATATACACAGTAAGTACACAGTATTGACAGTCGTAAGATTCAGTATCCTTTTCAGGTAATCATTCAAACTGTATAACAACAGTGCTTTCCTCTGCTCTACCTGCACAGAGCAGAGTGATGCTGGTAAGTGAGAAATAGTCTTGTGCTGCTCTACAGATAATGAAGCAGATCAAAAGCAGCTGCACATTTCCTTAAGCCAGGAATAAAAGTGAGTTTGAAGTGAATCAGTGACTTTAATATGCTTTAAATGCACATAAAAAATGACTATAACTACAAGATGACTATAAAAACGGCCAGGCTAATGAAAAATAGGACAAGTGGGTTTTATAACGATAGCAGATACTCTTTCAGTTTAAGCAATGTAGCCTAGAGCAGCTGGCTCTACCTCCTGCCCACCACGTAACACAAGAAAGATTGGAAGCTATTTCAGCAAATCCCTTCCCCATCAATTATTCCTGCTCTCCTTTATAATCATGGTCCAGTCTTTAACATAACCCCTCATTTCCGTGTCTCCCTGCTCTGTACTTCTTTTTATTACTGTCATCTATTCCTCTTCCCGTCGGTGCGTGTGTGTGATGGATACGGGGCCTGTCACAGTCTGTTGGGTTTCGCCTACGGGCAGCCCACTGTGGCAGTTGAGCCTTAGCTAGAGTCTAATGAGACACCAGAAACACCAGCCACGCTCCAGACATGACTGCACATCCCAAATGGGTGTCACTCATCTCTGTGCTTGGGACTGTAATTTTATAAATATGCGTGGATCAGCATAAGGAACTAATGGAAGAACTTCTTGATTGAAAGAAGATGGAAGAGGAAGAGATGCTGGAAAACAGCTAGGAAGCAGAGACAGTTAATTTAAACCTGTTCAGGTGAAAGCAATTTTCACCAACCTTTCTGCACAGACTAACAGGGAGGTGCTGGTGCCATCACCAGCTTATGCCACTAAACAAAGTGCAACACAATACTAGCAGAACAAAGCACACTATTTTTTTTTTTTCTGTAGCTAGGACATTTTAAAATATATATATTTCACAAGCCATTAAACTAAATGTTAAGCTGGTTTTGTCCAGGAAAACAGGAGTTAATTACAAATGGTTGTTTACTTGTTCTATTAGTTCAACTATACTTAAGCAGAAGGCAGTACCACTTTCAAAGATTATTTTCAAGAATGCCCTGTCCCTAACTTCCAATGTGTAAACACATTTTAAAATATCATATGCACTGCAATAGTTATAGCTATATTGCATTTGTATTTGATGAATGCCTTAAGCATTTACCAGACGCAATATAACTGCACTAACTCAGATCAAAAACATTTTTTCTTAAGGCTGACAAAGTGTTGAATTCAGATTTATGTATAAATAGTTTCACATGTCAATGTCACCACCATAAAGAAACAATCACTTTTATCCAGCCAGCATTCAGATCCAGCTTGCTAGTTATAATGTGTTGGTTACTGAATTTCCTTCCAGGTCACCCTAGCACATTGTCAATCACATTTTTTTTCCCCATGAAATGGCCTAGATCTGAAATTAGGCATTTCATAAAATCCAAAACCCTATTATAAAATAAGTTTGCTGCTTCAACTTGTCTGTTGTTTTAAAATATTTTTTTTATGATGTTCAGGTTGTTTAGTATCTTTGGGGCAACATGTGAAAAAAAGAAAAGCCCTGTAAGTGCCAGTAAATTTGATTATAAAAAAAAAACTAAAGAAATACGTCGTCTATATAGTCGTCTGGCAGTTATAGAGCCACAGAAAAACTCCTGAAAACCCTTTTATGTTTTTTAAATGCAGCTTCTTCTGAAAAATATTTGATGATGTTTATAGCTTCAAGGAGAGTTGCCTTTCCTGTGGAAAAAAAGAAACATAAATAGAAAGCCTGAAGGAATGAGATATATTGATTGGGAATGATGGAGTGAATTCAGTCATGATGCTATTTATTTTGTAAGCACCATGCACAGACAATGCACTTTGTCCTGACCTCAAGATTTGCTTATGAAAGGATGCTACATTCTATCCTGGGTGTTCCAAAATGGTTTTGTCTTCACATGGGTAAGCTGCTGTTCATGATTAGTTTTCCCATATTAGAGTTTCATAATTCTCAGCTGGAATAACAACCCCATATTCCCTATTTTACCTGAATTAGAAGCTCAGACATTGAGTAGCTTGTCTAACAAGTCGGAAGCATTACAAGGATCTCTTGGTGATACAGAAAATTGAGTTTAGCAATGGGATACAGAGCTTTCTTTCATCTTTTTAGTTGCTAGATGGTTCCAAGTTGATTCTGTTGTATTCCTCTCAGAAAATGTTTCCTTCGCCTTTGATTCAATATGCCTTTATATGCAATATATATTGTGTATGCTGGACAAAGAAGGATCTACAGTGCCAATTGCTAGGAAGGCTCCTTCTCCTTGATTTTACATGGCAACTGTTACCAGTTGCCTAAAACTCACTTCCAGTGCATCTGTTAAGGGGACTCTCTGCTTGTTTATTTTAAAGAATGTATATAAAATACAAGAAAAATAGGCCAGTTTTCAATTTCTAAATAAATATTGAACTAAAACCGTGTGGCTGTTTTTGGGAGAATAAATACATACATTGACAAATTTGTGCATAGTTCAGTAGACCTCATAATTAGGGTTTGTCTTTGCTTTGTCAATTATCACATAGATTTATGGGTTTTTAACATCAAGACCACAAAGAGAAATGAACAAGAAGATTTTGATCCATGTACTTATCCCAGATCACCATGGGCTTCATATTACTCCAGTAATAAAATTTATTTTGATACCTAACTGTGTTTTACAGCTTCATCATTAATTGCACCATTGCAGCTTAATCATACACTGCAAACAGACATACTAAAAATGTCAAACATCATGATTAAATAGCCAAACAGGTTTAGAAGAAACATTTTGCCCGATTTACCATGGAATGGTGTTAGATCTACAGTAATTGAGGTTTAGGATCGCACCTGTATCATTAGCGTATTTATCAAAGCTTTTCGACACTCTGACCCATGTCATAAAAATGGAATCATTAATATGAAAATTAGTCTTACTTCTCTTTGTAATGTTATTTACAGTACATGAAAACAGCAAAACTACAATGTTTTTTTTTTTTTTAGGACGCACTACCTTCACTGAAAAAAAAAAAAAAAACTAAACGAAAGAAAAAACACCTATTATCATTGGCTTTTTTTCTCTTAGTGTATTTACATTCTCTGAAGAACTAGTTCTGCAGAAATAAAAATGTTCCCCCAATAACTAAAACGCTATGACAGATCATACTACACCCAAGAGAGCCTTTTTATTGCATTATTTCAATGAAGAATCACTAAGGATTTATTTAAAAACACTAAAATTTAGACATGGTGGGTTTAATGATGATTACCATCCTTTATATATTTAAACACCATTCATATAGTTGTCTCATGTTTTATTATATATGCAACACTCTTCTAAATTAATATATATTGCAGCCTGCATACATGTGCATGTAGTTATGCTCTAATAAGTCACAAACAACATGCAAACAACAGGATAGTGTCAATTTCCTAAACACTATAAACACAAATCCTACAAATCTACACAAATTAAATAAAAAAATATTCTCTATAGTTAGTATCATAAAAATACCTATATCAGGAATAACCACCACCATTGGCCATTGCTGAATTAAACCAGTCAGTGGGATGGGGAACATCTCCGTACAAGGGAATTTTGGCAACCATTGTCATTTTTATTTAAGAGGAAAAATGTTGATGAAGAGAACACCATTAAGTGACTCATACTTGGCCCAATGTGATGCATTTAAACTGATTCTGCAGCTGAAGGGAATTCTAAGAGATGACTCGGGTATGATTTTTTTAAAGTAGGTGACATTTTTGACTATATCAATATAAATTATCAATATATAGCTGTTTGGTAGGCAAAAACAATAATAAATACACAATCAAACAAACAAAAAAGAATAAGCAGCATACTAAAATATATATCACTCACATGTGTAAGCAAATCAGGGATGCGAGATGAAAGATGGCAGGTGAAATAAACTAGGGAATGAGCCCAGAGGCTGGGGAGTCTCACTTCACCCTTTCTCCCTTATAAATGACTCTTGACTACTAACAAGAGCGTTTGACAAGTCTCAATCTGCAACAATATTTTCTACCTGTTATATGAAGCAATCAACAGAAAGAGTATAAGCTAACTCTGTCGTTATAAGAGCCAAACCAGGCGTTTTTTTTTTTTTTTTTGAGTAAAAGTTTTGAAGACAGGAATACATTGAGTGCATAAACATGAATTTGTTTTGCTCTGTTGCCTTACGTTGTTCTAGGAGATGTCACCATCCCTATTTAACATACTGGATAGAGTGTACTTTCTGTGGATGTGTGGGTCGCTTCATTGGATGCTCATGGTAGCATACCCCCAGTGTCAAAAGCAACATCTGTATGCATATTGCCTTTGTAAACCAGTGTAATGTGTTGGTAAAATATTCTAATTACATGCAAAAAAATTTTTACAAAAAAAAAAATATATATTTTAATTAAAAAAAAAAAATTCAACCATTAATCATTTTATAGAATACAAATGGCAGAAACAGACAAACCCATATATCTCACTCTCTCTCAGAAAAGAACAATGTTTTTACCAATAGCTATAGATGTGGAAAATCCATAACTCTTGGAAGGCCTTGTAATTTTGCCACCTGATGGCAAGCTGTATCTAGGCATTGCATCAAACTGCACAAGCAATGTTTCACCACAGAGTGGTGATGTGTACTATTAAAAAACAACAACAACAAAAAAACAAACATAAAAAACCATTAGCTGAAACATATTTTCAGTACAAATATTTCTACCCAGACTGCAACAAAGTGACACCTAGGGGATGATAAAATAATAAAAACTGTAAATTAATTGCAAAGTAATTGCAGTGTTAACCCTAACCCTAACTTTGCCCATCTCTAATAAAGCAATCCAAAAGATCCTGGCACTCACTTCTCTTTCTATCCCACAGAGAGACATGAACTAAACCTAGACAAGATACAGACTCAACACAATCCTTCACAAACGGTACAGTGAATGAGTTGATCGTCCTCCCAGCCTGCGGTTACAGATTGAGGAGTGATGACATGTATGTCAATGCCAAGCTCAGCTTTATTGAAAACAAAACAAAAAGATCAATACATTGTTCTGTAGTTTAAACAGTCTTATCCCTATCGCATCCTCCCAGTATCAATTACATGAACATTGGGATTTACAATACCAATAATACACAAAGGTTTAACAGTGGCAGATACTAATACCATGGCAATTCACAGTTGTTACTGAAATAAATACACAGAAGAACCTGATTTGCACATAATAGGGGTATGCAGAATATGTGTTACTCATACTTGCTATTGTCCTGAAGAAGTATTTAACTGCAGGTATTTAATAAAAACAGCTTATGGCCTCGGTATGCCAGTATGACAGTGAAAATGGCAGCACCCTAGGTGACTCAAAGTGAAAGTTAATTGCCACTGATTGGGACTCAATTGGAAAGGTGACAGAGAAAGTTATGAAAGGATTTATTGGCTACTTGCTGAAATACTTCTTAAAGACATTAATGAGTATTAGTAACGAGTATTCTGAATACCCCATAATGAATACACTATGTTCTTTTGTTTTTGGTGTCAGGACCAATGAAGGCATAAAACACATTAAAAAATGTGTAAGGACATAGAAATCAATCAATTTAAATGAATAAGGGACTAAGGAGAGCCTTAATGATAAAACTATACTGCAGTTTAAATGAGGTTGTGATATAGCATTTTTGCCAAAGTTTTGGATAACAAGCACACTCGGGAGCTGGGAAAACAATATGCAAGGCTAGCTTTAAAAAAAAGAAAAGAAAAAAGAAAGACAAACGCAGCAGCAAGTTAAACATGTCACTGCAAAAACTGATGCTGCCAGAACTGCACTGTAGCACCGTTTGGTTGCTTGGTTAGTTGGTGCATGTCAGTCATACTACAGAAGCATTACATGAAGGAAGCGTGTTGTATAACAGGCTGCTGGGTCTCATTAGTGCATTTCCTACCACTTGGCTAACTATACAGAAGAATGCATAAAAATCATATCATTTGATATCCATTGTGGAATATATAAAAAGTATACCAATGTGTCTTGACACATGCTCTCAAAAAGGCAACTGCTTCAAGGATAGAAATAAGACTCCATACAAAGTTCCATACCAAGTTTTACTATATAATATATTCCTGAGCGTCACACCTAGACACTGGGGCATCACACTAACAGTAAAACCTGGCTCAGAATGCTCTGATATAGGTATCTGTATCCATCCTTGTGCCTTGAAACAATGGATACCCAGAGATTTGAAAGCAGACAAAAGTATTCTTTAGCAATTTGAATATTTCTTCCCATTTCAAACAGGAAAGATGTGTAGTTTGTTTATCCCCTATTTGGTTCTTCTATATTATGTAAGCTACATACTGGTATATCCAAGCAAACACAGCTTGAAATATAATCAGAGGTAAAAAATCACTGCATTCATGTTCACCTACAGTATCAAAGGTAATCCATCTCAATTAGTTTATATGATATTATTATTAAAACAAAAATATTTAAAAGGAAATATGGGGAACTCTAATGCAACTTTGTTATACAATTGTTTTACCTAAATAAACGTATATAATATTTGAATAATTTGAATTATTAAAGAATACTCAACATGAAAAACAATCGGACATTCAGCCTAAATACAGAATATCCACAGGTTATTACGTAATGGATACAAAAATGAAACTGGTATGACAAATACTTTTAGTCTACTGCTTTCTGATACTTTCCCTTTTATTTCATGACGATTACAATTCAAGAGTTTAGTCCAATGGACAAAAACATTTGGTAAATAGTAAGTACTGCAGTAAAAAGCTTCAACTCCTGCCTGTAATTCATATTTTAATAATAATATTTTTATATAGCACCTTTCATTGTGGACCACCATCACTTAACAGATGTAAGTTGTGAACTGTGCATTATAAGCAGAGTCATTTACAATAGGACATTGATTTAAAATCTCATTTGCAGGATGGAGCACAAAGGACTTGTTCAGGGTCACACAGTAAGTCAGGTAGTGGGAAGTGGGATTTGAACCAGTGGCATTCTAGTTACAAACCCCTGGACTTTACCCACTGGACCACACTGTCTCCTTTGACTTGTATTCCTTTAGGTTAAGTTCTCCAGTACGCATCACACCATGCGCCATGGCTTTACTGTACTTGTATCTGCTTTCCAAGAGGATGCCCAGTATTGATCTTTTATTATCCTAGCTGTACTGCTGCAAGGTGACTTACAGTCTTGGATGTCAAGCAGTTTGAGAGCACCACAGGTAAACAATAATGTTTTCAGTAAATACATTTTCTCTTTTATTATTTTGACAGCCATAGGCCACCATAGTTTTTGACCCACAGGCATGCTGTGCAAAGCTGGCTGATCACCCAGCAGGCCCATAATACAGTGTACTGTTGAATGACAGATTCAATCTGCCATTCATTGACATGAAAAATATGTTATTTTCTCTGAACAAATACTTTACAGTGGACACAGGGCTTTTAACACTGCAGTACTTTAATAACCTAGGACTGTTTCTAGTAAAGTGGTGCTCAGCTGCATCCACAGCAACCTTACACTGGTTTTGGTAGCAGTAACTGCTTTGTAGCTTTCATTCAGCCAATTTCCCTGCTGTTGATATGGTATGACTTTTATTCTTATTCCTCCTATGTTTCCATTCCCTTCTACTGGCCAGCATACTAAAGAGTTCAGCCACCTCATGCCTTGAGAACCATTGTTCAAAGCTCTCCTTTGCTCCCTTCAAATGTGAATTACATGTTTTTCCGTTGAATGTTACCACATTCATCAGCATGTTCACATCTGTTGGGGATTCTTGCTGCATAAACCTTACCATCTCCAACATTGAACACCCAGGCTATAAAGTCGAATTCAGGAGTAAATATTCATTAAGTGTTATGAATAGAAATTGGGCTGTGTTGTTATTTCCCTCTGTGAGCCCCCAGTGGCAGTTTAGCCTGTATTGAGTTTGTATTTTAGTTTAATGACTCCTATTACTAAGGGGAATACTCATAACACAGTACTCTTTTATGCAATAACAATGCATGATTATACCCAACACATGTGAATTCACCTCCTCGTCAGCTCATAAAGTTAACAATTCCTTAACTTATTCCAGACTTCAATTACTACCTCGTTCTTGATCAGCCCTTGTATTTAAAAAAAAAAAAGAAAGTGTGTAACAAACAGCAAAAATACCCAACACATCCGGTATACAGTTACGTGGGATGTTGACTTTCAATCCACACCCACTATTGCGCTTCAGTGCTGGCATAGCCTTTCACACAGGAGTTAAGACTCACAAGGTGGTTCAGAGATGGTACAAAATATGACGACTCTGTGATGGTATGGGCAATTCACACAGACCAAAATGCTGCATCAGTGCTGGTTCTGAGCCGTCATAACTCGTCTGTGTGAAAGGGGTACATGGACACTGCTGTTAAACTTTGCATGACGCTGGGAATTTTCAAGAAGAATGAACTTACTATGTTTTTCAGCCAAACCAGGCAGCATTGTAATTCTAATTTTAGAATATATTTAATTTGTAATTATCATGTAAGCAATCTAATATAAGCAATTCTGTTTATTAAGCTTGTTTTGAAAATACAATTTAAAAAATGTGTGCCGGAATCTGTTATTGTACAACAAATAAAAGGCAAAGGGACCCATCAAATGAATAGAGGGGCTGCAAAAAAACAGATTTGATGTTACATTCCCTACAGAGCCACATGAATTACTATATATTACATCAAAGATGATTTTTATGCCAATGTATATATTTTCAATGCACTGGGGACTATACATACAGTAAATGGCACTCAAATTGCGTTAAAAAGCTCATGCATTAAAGACAAGTTGTTTGTGATGTAAGTGTTAACAAATTCACAGAGGTCTTTCATTTATAGCAGTATTGGAGGACAGCTGGGATATGGCTAGCTTGTGAGTAAGTAATAGGTAAAACAGTTTATAGCTGTGAATAAATCTATACGTCTGATGGTGTACAATTTACAATTGTTGTTTGTATTCCACGTGCACATAGACTGACTGTATTCTTTCAAAATCACCAGTGATCTCTGTCATTGTTTCAAGCTGGTGTTTGATAACGTTTCACGTAAGTGCCCGTAGCATTTACTGCTATGATAACAAAGAAACATATATGACAGGTACATACAATGTAACAAAACAGCAAGTATTACAAACATAATTCAAGCATCAGTATAATATGTTCTATAACTTCATATGCGTAAATAGCTTGAGAGCAGAGCCCTGTAGGTGCACTGAAAAAAAAAGATCTGCAGCATAGTTTCACTTTAACATAATGAGCACAAAAAAAAAAAAAAAGCATTTCATTTTTCAAATAATGGGGCACATAAAAGGCATGTTGCTTGGTAAAGCTACATTTCAGTCACTCTGAGGCATGCTGTTACAGCTTGCAGTGAGAGAATAGAAAGTACTTTTGATTTAACACAGTATAATAAATCACCCAAACACATCCCCTTGCGTGGCACTTTGTACTGTTTAATGAACCCTAAAGCCCCTCACAGCGATTTCTAATTACTGTCCCTATGCATAGTTTCACTGGTACAGTACTTCATTTTTATTAGTATTTCAGCAACATGCCATTGGAAACAGCTGAATATTAAAACTTTAGTAATTTCAAAAAAGACACATGCAGAGCTAATTGCATGGTGTTAGTCATTAAGACCGTGCCGCTGCGTTAACTATGCTATGCTGCAACTATGTAACTATATAACTATGCTACAATGTTAAGGTGTGATTTGCTGTACATAGTCATTACATGGTTGGTCAAATTGGTGGCCAGTTGTGCTTACTTAGAAAAAAAATAAAAAAAAATGGACAGTGAAAATTGCTTGAAAATAGAGCGCATGTTATTGTGAAACTGTCCTGTACGTCTCCTCAAAGACCACTGTACCCCAAAACTCATCGGCACTGCAGCTGAACTAAAAAAAAAAATAAAAAAAATGTAGACGATCAGTTACATGAAAAACAGGCCCCTTCTCCTTACAGAACCTTATTAACCCTTTGCGGTCCATTTATTCAGCGCCTGTTAGCCACGTCAGGTCTCATTTATTTTCACATAACGACATATCATCTAATGCTGGTTTACAATCTGAGGAAATTATGCTGGATTCCAGACATCGATTTGAAAACAGCCTCTGAAAGTATTGGTCAGCTTTTCTTGAGCACCGCAAAACCTAAGTAGGATCATTTCCTACACACACAAAAAAAATAAATAAAAAAACACTTTCTCCTGCATGCTCCTCCATTGATGTCAAGTGCCAGTGCAGTGTTTAGCTGTTAGCTGGGTGCGTTGTGCGGCCTTGTCTTACCACACACCCTGTCGTGAGTTATTTCTTACATAATGCACTGTGTGTGTGTGTGTGTGTGTGTGTGTGTGTGTGTGTGTGTGTGTGTATACATACATAAAACATAACTTGCATTTCCCCCCACTGTTCTACTAGTTAAAACTCTCTCAGCCCACAGGCTATTGAAAATTTTCAATATCAGAAGTGGAATGGGAGAAGGTTCTAGGGTTTCTTTGATATGAATTAATTTATAAATAAAAAAAATAAAAAATAAAAAAAAAAGAAGAAACAGTTGCAGCTCTTTCTTTTTCTGGTGGGTTGAACTGTTAACCTCAGTCTAAAAGATTATTGATGGCAAAAAACACAATACAGTAAGGAAATATTCAGGGACACTGTGGCAAGGGTTTCTGTTCATGAACTATGACATCACAAACACTCTTGTTCTTGTGCACTTTTACATGCGTGATAAAAAGTTGTAGTTTCACAGTTATGAAAAACAGCACCTCTAACACTGCAGGCTTTAGTGTTTTTGTTTGTAAATGTATATAACATGCCAGGAAGCGAGCTTTATACCTCGTTTATACTTGACACCTTTAGGTTGGCTCTAAGCTGACCTAATGTTAGCCTTCCCAGAGAGAGGTCTTTAAGCCTATATACTGTAGTTCAGTTGAAGTTCAATTGTAAACCCAGCAGACATCTTGGGAATGGGAAGCAGAAACACATTCCGGTGCAGTGGTAGAGGACAGGGGTCAAAAAGACAAGGTAACTCTCCAAACATAATACCGGAGAGATCAGAGACTTTGTGGATGGATTTAAAAAAAAAAAAAATGTATTGTCTTTTCTTAAAATGTTTCACTCCTGTACAAAATCCACAATAATTTAAAACAATCTGCATGTATACATCTGAAAATAAGAAAGCAAGTCAGCAAGACATCGTAAATGGTTTCTCACCTAAGTGAGGCATATACTGTTAATCGAAGGACAATTGGAGGCATTCCAATGGATTAAAACAAACGGCTTACCTTGATGGAATGGGTTGATTTGATTAACCTGAAAAAGGCTTGACGCACTCTAAAATAAGTGAGTTTTATAAGCCACAGTAAATGTTAAAAAAATTAAAAAGTACCGTTGGAGGTTTGTTTGTTTTGCACAAATGAAGGCTGACTTAAACTAAAACATCAGTTTTGTAAACAGAATTGTTTTTTTTTCTTTGTTTGTCTACTTTTCGTTTTAAAAAAGTGTTTGCCTGTACATATTCAATGTTTTTTTTTTTTTTTTTAACTGCTTAAAAAAATGCTGTTGAGCTTAAATTGCTTTGAGAAATAAATAGACAGCATCGTTCAATCCATTGTTTTTATGGAATTGTTATCTGGGTGATTTGAAACTAAATGAGTTTTATTTTTTATTTTTTAAGTATAAACTGTTCCTCAAAAGTAACCATGTATGTTTCATACAGATGGGAAAAGACGATAAAATGTCACTAGTATACCTACTGTTGTGTGAAGAACTAGTACTGTAGTTTAAAATAAATAAAAAGATGAATGTTTTATTAAAATGGCCTGGAGATACTGTTATTGTATAACAAGAAAAAATGTAATCGTTTATTGCCCTTACCTGGCGGTATAAAGAGGGTTGACTGTACTAGCAAAGTAGATGTGATCTGATTTGCTATGAAAACAATATTTTATAGTGCTTAATGCAAATTCTACTTACATATCACTTTCATACTGTATTACACACTGTAACTCCTTGAATCATTTCCTGCATACTTCAATAACAATACATGAACCAACATATCTTTAATGAGTCCTCCCAGAGGGCAACTACCAATAACCTTAAAGGGCATAAATACTATAAAAGTAAGTTGATTTTCAAAGGGTCTTTTAAAAGGAAATAATTTGACAACCATAGAGCAGGATCTCAAAGACTGCAATGTAAACAATGCCACTACGTCTTTTCTGCAAATATCTTTTAAAAACACGGTTATTTACCTCATAATGCGTTGTGCTAATTTTGACCTGTGCCATATTTAAATGTTTCAAGTACCAATGGATATTTTACATTGTTAAACACTTATTTGTATTCATTTTTTTTATAACCATCTCCGTTATGACTTTCATGTTGTTTTGGTTGGCAGAACCTGTGTGTAGGAATGTTTGTCATTGTGGAGAACTTAAGCCTCTTATGGGTGCCTGTAGACATGGGATTTTGTTTTCTGTAAGGCAATACAGATAAAGTATATCTAGCCACCACTATCGTTTAAATTTTGGACCGAACGCCATGACATACGTGTTTTTCTAACAGGGACAGCTTTGTACTGAGTCAAGTATGCAAACATTTTTATTTTCTAATTTTTCTACATTACATAGGCCAGGTAGTTTAAAAATTCAGCAACATCGTTCACTAAGAAACAGTCAAGCTGTTTTCCATTCATTTCTATTATTATTATAAGTCCAAAAATGGGTTCACGGCTTGTAAAACCAAACTTAAGTTGAGTTACTCTATTAATGGATTGCATTTGGCATATTGGATTGTAATAATATGATGGTCACTTGCTCCTACCCTGGTTAAAGAGCTAAACACTGACTTTAATAGGTGTTGAGTGTCAATGTAGAAATTCTGAATTCTATCTCTTTAAAATGCACGGAAGCCCTCTTGGACAGTTATAGTAATGCAGTATCAGCAACCCCTGTCACCCACAGCGACAGACCTTGAATATTGTTGAACACTGTTATAATAGGCTGTACTATGAGAATATGTTTTTTTTTTTTTTTTTTTTCCACTGGTAGAAACCTGCAGAAAATAACTTCTAAAACATAATAACCCAGACCAGAAACGTATCCACTGAAGTAATCTGTAACCATTATGACCCTGATCCGAGAGCCACTCCAGCAGAATGCAATTTTACCTTGAAAGGTTTTAGAAAAATGACAAAGGGGAAACAACCTACACAAGGATTAAACCATTCATTGTTAATGATTTCCGCAAATATGGATTTCTGTGACATATCTGCCAAGCCTTACAGCAAACTGATAAAATGCACACTGGTTTTCCATCTAATGTTTGTATATTGTCAGATTTACTAATTTGATAGATTCTTAATCCAATTTTTCACAGAATCCCCACCCTGCAGCAACTTCTGCAAGAAAAGAGAATCTATACGCATAAAAGATTGTAGCTATTCAATGTATCCCAAGCCAGCGAACTAGCTTTACAATTCCTTTTATCCACCATGTACCATTTTATTTAATCCAAGCTATTTTGAATAACCTGATTCCGAAACATCATGTTTTGTTTTTCAAAGTAAACTAACATCAGAACTACATTCCAGAAAAAAAAAAAAAAAAAAAAAAAAAAAAATCAGTGATAGTATCGCTGTGTAGGTACAATAAAACATAATCTGAGTGAAAAAAAAGAAAGAAAGATTGCAATAAAACTGAATGTGCTGTCCATGTTAAACATGGTTTATAAGATGGTGGCCACTGACAGGTGACACATTTAGTGCCAGTCTCTGTAGAAACCCTCTTTTTGGTGTGGTGGGAGAGTGGTAAAATGAAGAACAAATGCCCAACCTTTTTATTCTGCATCGGTAGTAAATTGATAATATTTGGGGGAATCAATCTTTTTTTTTTTTTTTGGGGGGGGGGGGGGGGGGGCAATTGCTGATGGGGGGGGGTGAGGGGGGGGGGGGGGGGGGGGCAATTGCGGGGGGGGGGGGGGGGGGGGGGGAATAAATATATATATTCTCATTTCTAAAAAACATTTTGGGGTACATTGTGACACAAAATTAGTAAAATATTTTGCATATATTTGAACAGGTGGTGTTTACCCATGCAGGGATTCCAATATATTCAGTGAGCAAAGCGGTCTGTTACCAACCAACAAAACATGTTAATGTGAAATAACCCAGCATTCTTTTGTACTTGTTGTATTCAACCATATTCCATGGTTTTGCACTGAGAATACAGTGCACAGTACTTAGGTTTACGGTGCATTTTCCGGAATACATTGATGCTAGTGAGGGACAATATCCATTTGCAGATCCTTCACAAGACCAAAACCCTATTCTTTTTCACCTGTATGTCAAGTTTTTTTGTTAGGTT
>NC_054542.1:5418081-5496898 GCF_017654505.1 Polyodon spathula
AAAAAGACAGAGACTGTAATATGCAAGTGATTACTCTAATAGCTGTGTCTCAACATCAATCCAGTTTTGCTGAAGTGTTTGTCCACTATTTATAACATGTGTCCTATGGTTTATCAAGCTGTGTAATGAAACCAGACCCTGTGGGCTGTCAAGCTTGTTCACATTCCCTAAAGTTAGATTTAAGTGATGGCACACACATATTGACAAATCCTAACCCTTCATGTCATTATGTAACTGCAACTACACAGGCATTCTTCTGCTGCTCTCTGAAGCAGCACTGGATGCTGTCATCAACTGTACAAGCGCTCCCATAATCTAAGCACTCACTCATATAATCTGGGTAAAACTACGCACAGCTTCCGGGGAAGCAGAGCAAAAAAAGTAGTTATCGCTTGAAGAGAGCACGGTATTATACAGAATATTTCTAATCAAATAAAGAGTTAATGTTACAGTATTATTGACTATTATCCCTGTTTCTGGTGTTATTGTTAAAACATCAACCCTTAAACCACAAGTTTAAGCTTTGTGAATATACTTGACTTTAATTAATACTAATACTAGTATTACAACTCTCTCTCTCTCTCTCTCTCTCTCTCTCTCTCTCTCTCTCTCTCTCTCTCTCTCTCTCTCTATATATATATATATATATATATATATATATATATATATATATATATATATATATATATATATATATATATATATATATATGTGTGTGTGTGTGTATGCATAGCTGATGCACTATTGCACCACGACTAAGTCATTGTAGATATACATTGGTGTCACCCTAACTTGCATCTTATTTCATATTGTACTTTAGTAATTTAATTTGCACTTACTATAAACTATACTCTATTTAAATACTGACCTTGCATTGTAACCCTGTGCTGCCCTGTAACACCTGTAAATCACCTTGGATAAAGACATCTCCCAAATGAATGAACAAATAATACAGAAATCAGGGTGCAGGTCCCAATAACATATTTACAATAGCACAATAACAAGAGATTCAAGGCACACATACATTAAAACATTATTTGTCAAATTACCTCACAGAGAGATCCTCCATAGAAGCTGCTGGTAGAAGCATGCAGTGCTGTGTGGACAGGACTCCTGCGTTTGAGGAAATGTGCTGAGATTTATGTGCTTCATTTCGGAGGGGGGGGTGGCCAGACTGTTGTCAAAACATCCCGGGAGATGTATTTGCTTAATGAAGAATCCATTGAAAACAAGAACTATTAGCAAGTCAGTGGCTTTGTTTGCATCACCTGTCAGACCCAGAAGGGAATGTTTGGTGATCACAATCCTGCCCTGCAGAGCACAAGGCAACAGCAGCAAGAAAGATTACAGGCACCTGAGCACAAGCCTTGCATCACGGAGCTCCTGACCACTGATAAATCAGTCTAGTGTAATGTCTCTGCCATGCATGTACAGGCACAATATAGGATAGACTCTTTAGTCATTATGTTGAACGTTTAAACACTTTGTATAAATAATAAAGGATACAGTTTTTGATACATTTTTACCATCGAGTTCTGTGATGTCGTTGTGAACATAGCAAATATTAAACCATATAGCCAATATGACATAAGTGAAACTTAAAAAAAAAGGAAGTGTTAATATTCAATACATTTTTTTATTTCATTCTTTAACAATCAAGTATTATGTATTAAGTGAGGTCAGTGGTTTTGTTTTACACCACACTACTACCAACTGAATTGCTCTCCTTCCCTATTGTAACGAACCTTTACAATTTAGTGACTGTACCTTTGATAGGTCTTTAGTTCTCTCAGCTGACTAAATAATAACACATATCTGCCTGGCCAGCCTCAGGCTGTGTGGGGTCCTAGGCATGATGATTAAGTGTGGAGTTCATAACATCAAGTTAATGCGACAGTAGTAGCAACCTTATTTTAAAGTTAGTATATAGATGCATCATGTAATCATATGCACCTAAATATACCAACGTTAATACGCGGTAAATATTATTAATGATATTAAAATTTTAATGAATACTTGATTCAGTTTGTTAGACTTTATTATTTTACATAATTCACAACTTCAAAGCACTCAGAATTCTAGTCTACTTCAAACATAGCACATATTTATTTCTAAAATGAGCATGCCCCAATAGGCTTACTGAAAAATACTGTAATGCCAGAGTATAATTTCCATTACATGAGAGTAGAAGTGAAAACTTCATGCTGATCTGAACTCAGTTCTCGCCATGGTAAGCACCAACTAAGATGTAGCTTATCAGTTTAAACTACCTGCTGTAAATTAAGTGGTAGATGTATTAAGATGGGACAGTCGTAGCGCAAAATATATTTTCCTTATGACATTTCGGATATACTAAGAGAAACTATGTTAACAAAGAGACCCGCCAGGGGTGTGCACGGGGGGGTGGTGGGTGGGGCAAGCAGGGGCACTTCAAGGGGAAGTCATGCTTGTTTAAGGGGCTGCACCCAAGTTTCATAAAGTGCGACCAGTGTCATACGTCATTCGACAAACAGTTGAGATTAAACACAAGGGATATTATGAAAAGTAGACTGGTGTGTATGGGCCACACCAATAGTCCTTGCAGCCAAGACAGTACACATGTGCAGGTTGCATCCACACGCAGGCTCCATGCTGAAATTCTCATCTTCGGGGCTTCTGAATAGAGTAGTGTTTTCAGCATTGTGGGTTTGTTTACAGTCCACACTTCTGTAAATATGTTTATGTGTAGTGTTAGGAGCATGGGTGGGAGCTACTCACATCACTGGCTGACAGGCTTGTTTCTGTAAAATAGTGGAATTTTATGCTACTGAGATATTCTGTTGGTCTCCTTTATGTTGACACTTATCCAGTTAGCAAGTCGCTGCAATGTATTTTTTATTAAGTTATTTGTTGAATAGCCTACACTACCCTGTGGTCCATTGTTTCATTTCTCCATTTAGTAGCTCATTCATATATTTGTGGGGGTGGGCATGCAACTTCGGGGGTGTCAATGCTACCGATGTGTGTTGAGCTTTGATTCTGCATTCCGTGTGCAGGTTTCCTTTGAGTGTAGACTCGTCTGAGGACTATCGGTATGTACTGTACACCTATGATAGCTGCTTGGCAGGGTATTGTTAACAGTCCATTGTTGTGTAGTATTCCAATTCTGTGCATTCACGCGCAGCTCTTGTGCATTTCTGCTATATTGGTAATGAATGCGTTCCCTTTCAATTTGAAGACGACCACCAATCTACTTTTGGGATATGCCTGCCATAGGTAGGTATTCACTGAGCATTTTATATCAAAGCTGCCGATAGGCCCCTCCGTGAGTGACGTCCTCTGTCCCGTCTGCCGAGGGATTAAACAGTCAACCCGTGGAAACCATTTTCTCTTTTGCCATCTCACCATACGCTAGATTAAGCTTCTATATTTTTACTGAGTGTGTTTTTGAAAGAGCTTGTCTGAGTCGACTGTAGCTCCCCTGCATTCGTGCTGAAAGCTGGCTTACCACTTTCATGGAATCAGCTGCTTTATTTCTTAGCTTCTTTCTGCTCCTTTCTTAAAGTATTGGGTCTGATGGCTGCAGCTTCAACCACCCAACTGGGGTTACTCCACATGCACCCGATCCAAGTGTGGTTCAGTGATTTTCAGCTACACCCCAAACTCGACAAACACCGTCGGCTGACCATGTCTCATCTATGCTGGGAAGCCCTACGCTGGTGGAGGCAAGCCTCTCATCTGAGCGAACGTGTAAGAGTGGGATTGATACACAACCGTCAATTGATGACAAGAGACACATCCAGCTCTGGTGTGGGCAGACAGAGGAGTCGGCGGACCCTGGTTGGACATTCCTGCACATAAATGAGCTGGAGCTGAGAGTGGTCCACCTCACGCTTCAAAATTTCCTTCCTATGCTCCAGAATAGTCATGTTCTTGTCCGCATGGACAACGTGTCATTAGTGGCGTACGTGAACCACCAGGGAGTGCTTCGGTCCCGGGATTACACCGCATAGCCTTTCAGCTGTTGATCTGGGCACAGAGGCATTTACTATCCTTCCGGGCTGTCTATCTCCCGGGAGTGGTGAAATGGCCAGCGGAGGGTCCTCACCTATCAGAATGGCTACTTCACCCTCAGGTGGTGCAGCGCATTTGGGAACGCTTTGGAGAAGCCCTTCGATCTCTTTGCCACGGCACAGACGACCCATTGCCCCCCTGTGTTTTCAAACCTCAGCTAGCTGCTGCAGGGCCATCCCTGGGAGATCCCACTGTGCATGGATATCCTCAGTCAGTCAAAAGGCTCCCTCTGGCACCTAGAACTGGGCAGACTCCAACTGCGGGTCTGGCCCCTGAATGGGACCGTCTGCAGTTCAAAGTTATACATGGGACTACTTTATTAGCGTAAGGATATTTACTAAAAAAAAAAAACTAAAACAAAATTGCCCTAAACATGATTTATGCTTTTTTTTTTCAAATCCACTGTTTTACCTGAGTGATTTCCATTGCCATTTCATCTTTCTGTCTGTCTCAATTTAGTTTTTACATATTATTATTCATTTGCCATTAAACATGGTTTGGGAAGCAAAGGACCAAAAGAGAGTGCTATAAAAAAAAGATGTGAACACATAAGAGCACTGCATCTATAATGCCAAGAAACTGTCATTAAAGTCAAAAATATATATTGAAACAATGAGCCATGAAACCAGAAGAGGGACACACACACACACACCAGAAGTGACACAGGCAGCCCCTCTGAGAGAGCATCAGCATTTCAGTGCTATCTCAGTTTTGTGTCTGTGTACATAATAGATCAACCTAATTGAATTGATACAAATATTTTGTTTGTATTTTTAACTATTAAGTTCAAACTGTGAAAAAAGCCTGGTGTCAAATGCAATTAATCATTAAAAATAATGATTAATTTTTGTTATATTTATTCTGGGTATATAGATACAAGGTTCAATGTGAACCTCTACTGTGCAGCCCTTTGATGTGGCGCACTTTGTGAGTACAATCAATCATAATACATCAAGTATAATCAATCAAGTATACATCTGTCACATTCACCCAACCACATCATGTTAGTTTTGATGTCATGTCATATATATATAAGAATTTTTGAATGCTTGAATGCTTGAATTAGGTCGCCACGTAGTCTTCTTTGTTCAAGACTGAACAGATTCAATTCTGACTGAACAGATTCAATTCCTAGACTGAACAGATTCAATTCAAGACTGAACAGATTCAATTCAAGACTGAACAGATTCAATTAAATTCAATATGTGTGTGTTCAATTCAATCAATATGTGTGTGTGTGTGTGTGTGTGTGTGTGTGTGTGTGTGTGTGTGTGTATATATATATATATATATATATATATATATATATAATATATATATATATATATATATATATATATATATATATATATATATTGTAATACAGCAGGGAGGGAGTTAATATCCTTCATGTTAAAAACATGTGAGAATGCGCATCGGTTTATTGTTTAATTATTAGTTATCCCCTGCATCTGGTGTTGATTGTAAATTAGAGCCAGGTGCAGGGTATTTATGCAGTCTTTTTGGGGCTGCTGGTGTGTGAGGAGCCCGATTGTTGGTGTGCACAATCGTAGTACAAGGTAGTGTGTGTGTGTGTGTGTGTGTGTGTGTGTGTGTGTGTGTGTGTGTGTGTGTGTGTGTGTGTGTGTGTGTGTGTGTGTGTGTGTGTGTGTGTGTGTGTGTGTGTGTGTGTGTGTGTGTGTGTGTGTGTGTGTGTGTGTGTGTGTGTGTGTGTGTGTGTGTGTGTGAGTGAGTGAGTGAGTGAGTGAGTGTTGGTTGGTGACAGGTAAACGGCTTAGCTGTCTTGTGTAAGGTAGACAACGGCTTGTGTTAGTCAATACTCCAAGAAGGAGCTAGGTGTTTGTTTGTTTTGTTTAATTTTTGTTTGTGTTGATTAAAAGTGTGTGTCAGCGCTATAAAAATCAATTTTTGTTTCCTGGGTCTGCTTTTAAAGGGGCAATGAACCGTGAGAGTTGAAAGGATCTTTCACTATATATATATATATATATATATATATATATATATATATATATATATATATATATATATATATATATATATATATATATATATTATATATTTTTTCTGTTTAAACAGTAAGAAATCAGAACAAAGTAACCTGAAGCACTGTGAAGTTTTTTCATCATTTACAAATACTTTGAGAACCAGAATTCCTGATGACCCAGACCCTGTGGCACTGTTTTTTTTTTTTAATGACCCAGGCTGTCCTGTGGCACTGTTGCAATTTTTTTTAATGTATTTTTTTTAACTGTATATCATTTGTATGGACACACACACCCCAAAACTGACACAGTCCCTCTGAGAGATGAGAGGCTATATTTGGATCCTGTGCCATTCAAAAAAAAAGGCATAATACCACAGTAGTGACGTCAAAAATGTGATAATTCCTCTAGAGGAAAATATACTTGAACTTTGACCCATTCGACTGAACTGACACAGCTAACCCCTGAGAAATGAAAGGTGACAGAGAAAAAAAAACAGACAAGCCTTTCTGAAGCTCATGCTGATTAGTAGGTAGCTTTTGCATCATACTGGGTATCTTCAGGATTTTCAATATTTCAATATTTGTTATGTTTCCTCTGCCAGTAATCAGCTGAAGCCTGTCCTACCCCTTGTAGTGTCTCAGTAGAGAATGATAAAGGGCTGCTAATGAAGGGTTCACTTCTTTTTTTTATAGCACTGTCTTTTGGTCCTTTGCTTGTTTTTTATCATTCAATTTGCATGCAGGTATTTCATTGCTGCTGCTGAAGAACCAAAACACTTCCATCACCGATACAGGGGGCTGTGATAATGTTAATAAAGTTAAGAGACATGCTAGTGCCATCCATCCCTTCTAAAATACTAAATGATGGCTGTCAGTAACATTTAGATTACCATGATCTAAATGAGCTATATGCATTTAAATTGACAGACAGACAGATGCCTCAGATACACTATATTAACTTGATAACTTGAATAATAATATGTAAAAACTAAATTGAGAGATACTGTATTGACATACAGACAGACAGAGAGGGCACCAGACAGAGAGGGGCACCTCCCACCCCCCCCCCCCCCCCCCCCTTAATATTGATAGTCTGAATAAGATTTGGTGAAGAAAGTCCTTTTTAGCTTTAATAACTTGATAAGCAGTTATCTGGTTAAATGATACAATTGTTGCACATCACATTCAATAACTGTTGTTTAGCAAATTGGACAACATCATGTAATTATGCATTTACCTACATATGACCCCATTGTGCCCCCTGCTGGGCAAAGTATTATATGTAATTATGCTGAATTAAAAAAGCCAAGCATTTTTTCTCAATTTAATATGAACCATTGATAAGGCTCTACATCATTAGAAGAGTGTTCTTATTACACACAGCGGAGTTAGATACATTAGCTGCTGGATCTGACTGTCAGTACATTTCAACCGTATGATAATAGCTTTTTAATATAAATAAACATAACCTTCAACCGTATATATATATATATATATATATATATATATATATATATATATATATATATATGAGTGATTTCCTTTCCATTTCCATTTTGTATCCTGTCAGCTTGTGTTGTTGACACATGACATGAAAACCAACATGATGTGGGTGTGTGAATGTGACAGATGCAGTATTTTTATTGTGATTGATTGCACTCACTAAGTGCACCACATCAAAGGGCTGCACAGTAGAGGTTCACATTGAGAAAACCCAGAATAAATAACATAAAAAATAAATAATTATTTTAAATGATTAATTGCATTTGACACCAGGCCTTTTTCACAGTTTTAACTTAATAGTTAAAAATAAAAATAAAAGATTTGTTTCAATTCAATTAGGATTACGATCTATTATGTACATAGAAACAAAATTGAGATAGCATTGAAACACATATGCTGTGAAGAAAAGATTTAATGTATTTGATTAAATATAATAATTTTGTCTGTACCAATAGCCATGCTTTTACCATGTCCCACCTTTTCTCTTTCTTAGAATTGTATCCACAATGTCTTTGCATCACAGAAAATATTACTAAGGTTCACACTGATTTGTTTTATATTTTTAAAACGTCTGTGCTCAAGCAGACCAGAGGCTCTGTTGAAAGGGAAAGCATGTTTGCCTAGGCCACTGTGTCTTACCAGGTCACTTAGTAACTGGAAACATTTGATAAGAAGAATGCAGGGAATTGAATCACAAGGGGATGTGTTGGGATAGCTAATTAGTGCAAGACTACATCATGCTTCTCACTTACTGACTACAGTGACTGCTTAGAATAATTGCTATATTAAAAAGCCATTATCATACGTTTGAAACCCCTGCTATGGGGATATCATGGGGTCATATGTAGGTAAGTACATAATTACATCATGCTGTCCAATTTGCTAAACACCTTCTTTAGCACAGGTTATTGAATGTAATGAGCAACAATTGCATCATTTATCCAGATAACTGCTATCTAGTTATTGAAGCTAAAAAGGACTTTCTTCACCAAATCTTATTCAGACTATCAATATTAAGGGGGGGGGGGGGGGGGGGGGGGGTAGAATAGAGGTGCAGTGCAACAGTTCCACAGGACAGCCTGGGTCATTAAACAATGCAACAGTGCCACAGGACAGCCTGGGTCATTAAACAGTTCAACAGTGCCACAAGACAGCCTGGGTCATCAGGAATTCTGTGTCTCAAAGTATTTGTAAACGATGAAAAAACTTCACAGTGCTTCAGGTTACTTTGGTCTGATTTCATACTGTTTAAACAGAACAAAATATTATAATATTTATATATATTAAATATATATATATATAATATATATATATATATATATATATATATATATATATATATATATATATATATATAGACAGTACATGAAAACCGACATGATGTGGGTGGGTGAATGTGACAGATGCAGTCTTTTTATTGTGATTGACTGCACTCACAAAGTGCACCACATCAAAGGGCTGCACAGTAGAGGTTCACATTGAACCTTGAATCTGTTGAGAATACCCAGAACAAATAACATAAACAATAAATAATTATTTTAAATGATTAATTGCATTTGAAACCAGGCCTTTTTCACAGTTTTAACTTAATAGTTAGAAATAAAAAGAAAAGAATTAGGTTGATCTATTTTGTATCAATTCTATTAGGTTGATCTATTATGTACACAGTAACACAACTGAGATAGCACTGAAATGCTGATGCTCTCTCAAGAGGGGCTGCCTGTGTCACTTCTCGTGTCTGTGTGTCTCCCTCTTCTGGTTTCATGGCACATTGTTTCAGTATATATTTTTGGCTTTAATGTCACAGTTTCTTGGCATTATAGATGTAGTGCTCATATGTGTTTCGAGTAAAATATTATAAGGTTCATACCAATGGTACCTGGTTCATAACTGCCTTTGGGGAAAGTAAACAAACTGGAATATCAACATGGCTTGCTATGACTACAGAAGGTAGCGGTAAATGGACATCAATGCATTTTAGTGTTAAATTGATTGTTATCATGGCACTCTGCAATTTCAGTTTTCTACTGTCACAAATAATACATCAATATGTATTAGTAGGGACATGGTGCTTTGCAAACCAGATAGACAAACAGGGAGCTGTTTATATTGTATGCTTATTACAGCAATGTAATGCATCTTAAACTATACTGCAAGTAAAATCACATTATGATACCACCTCTTGTCTGTTTCAAAGAGCTGATAGATGGTCACCTGTTTTCTGGGGTTGCTATGGAAATTCCTTTCACTCCCTGGCTGAACAAATCCCCAGCTGATTTGATTGTTACAACTTTGGGACACAGGTAAAGCAGTTGCTGCTAGTGTTTCTCAGATTGTGTAAAAATACACATAAAAGAGTAGAAGCAATGGCTTGAATTGTTTAAAAAAAAAAATCTATTGGAGACCATGCTTTGTACTGAATCTGTTGAAATACCCTAAATAAATCTAACATAAAAATAAATAATTATTTTAAGTGATTAATTGTGTATGACATCGGGCCTTTTTCACAGTTTTAACTTAATAGTTAAAAATAAACAGAAAAGATGTGCATCAATTCAATTAGGACAATGCTCTATTATATACACAGAAACAAAACTGAGATAGCACTGAAACACATGCTGTGAAGGAAATACTGAATGTATTTGATTAAATATAATCATGTTGTCTGTACCCATAGCCATGCTTTTACCATGTCCCACCTTTTCTCTTTCTTAGAATTGTATCCACAATGCGTTTGCATCACAGAAAATATTACTAAGGTTCACACTGATTTGTTTTATGTTTTTAAAGTCTGTGCTCAAGCAGACCAGAGGCTCTGTTGAAAGGGAAAGCATGTTTGCTAAGGCCGCTGTGTCTTTCTAGGTTTGTTTCCCCATTGTCACTTAGTAATTGGCAACATTTGAGATGAACAGTGCAGGGAATTAAACCACAAGGGGGGGTGTTACAATAGTTAATTAGTGCTGGACAACCATTATGTAAGACAACATCATTCTTACCACTTACAGACTACACAATTTAATATGGACCACTGATAAGGCTGTACATCATTAGAAGAGTGTATTTATTACACACAATGGAGTTAGGTACATTAGCTGCTGGACTTGACTGTCAGTACATTTCAATCTTATGAAAATAGCTTTTTAATATAGCAATTATTCTAAGCAGACACTATAGTCAATAAGTGAGAAGCATGATGTAGTCTTGCACTAATTAGCTATCCCAACTCAACCCCTTGTGATTCAATTCCCTGCATTCTTCTCCTCAAATGTTTCCAGTTACTAAGTGACCTGGTAAGACACAGTGGCCTAGGCAAACATGCTTTCCCTTTCAACAGAGCCTCTGGTCTGCTTGAGCACAGACATCTTAAAAATATAAAACAAATCAATGTGAACCTTAGTAATATTTTCTGTGATGCAAAGACATTGTGGATACAATTCTAAGAAAGAGAAAAGGTGGGACATGGTAAAAGCATGGCTATGGGTACAGACAACATTATTATATTTAATCAAATACATTAAATCTTTTCTTCACAGCATATGTGTTTCAATGCCAACTCAGTTTTGTTTCTGTGTACATAATAGATCATCGTCCTAATTGAATTGATACAAATGCCTGGTGTCAAATGTAATTAATCACTTAAAATAACATTTATTTTTTTATGTTACATTTATTTAGGGTATCAACAGATTAAGTGCAAAGCATGGTCTCCAATAGATTTTTTTTTTTTTTAAAACAATTCAAGCCATTGCTTCTATTCTTTTATGTGTATTTTTTCACAATCTGAGAGACACTAGCAGGAAAGTTACAAACAGCTGCTTGCTTATCTCCTAGAGCTGTAACAATCAAATCAGCTGGGGATTTGTTCAGCCAGGGAGTGAAAGGAATTTCCATAGCAACCCCAGAAAACAGGTGACCATCTATTAGCTCTTTGAAACAGACAAGAGGTGGTATCATAATGTGATTTATCTGTATAATGAAAACAAATACAATGTAACCCACTTACTGGCAGGATAGTTTAATCTGGAATTCATTGATATATCAAGCACACAGTATAAATAACTGCCTGTTTGTCTATCTACTGCATAGCATACAATAATATCTGGTTTGGCAAAGCAGTTTGGCCCCACTACATCATAACCATGTATTATATGGATATACTATCTGTGACCGTAGAAAACTGAAATTGCAGAGTGCCACGATAACAATTGATTTAACACTAAAATGCATTGATGTCCATTTACCACTGCCTTCTGTAGTAATAGCAAACCATGTTGATATTCCAGTGTGTTTACTTTCCCCAAAGGCAATTATGAACCAGGTACCATTTGTATGAACCTGATAATATTTTACTAGAAACACATATGAGCACTACATCTATAATGCCAAGAAACTGTGACATTAAAGCCAAAAATATATATTGAAACAATGTGCCATGAAACCAGAAGAGGGAGACACACACACACACACACACACACACACACACACACACACACACACACACACACACACACACACCAGAAGTGGCCCCTCTGAGAGAGCATCAGCATTTCAGTGCTATCTCAGTTTTGTGTCTGTGTACATAATAGATCAACCTAATTAAATTGATACAAATATTTTCATTTTCTTTTTAACTATTAAGTTAAAACTGTGAAAAAAGCCTGATGTCAAATGAAATTAATCATTTAAAATAATAATGTATGTTTCTGTTATATTTATTCTGGGTATTCTCAACAGATTTAAGGTCCAATATGAACCTCTACTGTGCAGCCCTTTGATGTGGTGCACTTTGTGAGTGCAGTCAATCACAATAAAAAGATCTCACCTGTCACATTCACACACCCACATCATGTTGGTCATGTCATATATATATATCTGTTTAAACTATAAATATATATCTGTTTAAACAGTATGAAATCAGACCAAAGTAACCTGAAGCACTGTGAAGTTTTTTCATCATTTACAAATACTTTGTGACCCAGAATTGTAGCACTGTTGTACTGTTTTTTTTAATGACCCAGGCTGTCCTGTGGCACTGTTGCACTGTTTAATGACCCAGGCTGTCCTGTGGCCTTGTTGCACTGTTTAATGACCCAGGCTGTCCTGTGGCCTTGTTGCACTGTTTAATGACCTAGGCTGTCCTGTGGCCTTGTTGCACTGTTTAATGACCCAGGCTGTCCTGTGGCACTGTTGCACTGTTTAATGACCCAGGCTGTCCTATGGCCTTGTTGTACTGTTTAATGACCCAGGCTGTCCTGTGGCCTTGTTGCACTGTTTAATGACCTAGGCTGTCCTGTGGCCTTGTTGCACTGTTTAATGACCTAGGCTGTCCTGTGGCCTTGTTGCACTGTTTAATGACCTAGGCTGTCCTGTGGCCTTGTTGCACTGTTTAATGACCTAGGCTGTCCTGTGGCCTTGTTGCACTGTTTAATGACCTAGGCTGTCCTGTGGCCTTGTTGCACTGTTTAATGACCTAGGCTGTCCTGTGGCCTTGTTGCACTGTTTAATGACCCAGGCTGTCCTGTGGCCTTGTTGCACTGTTTAATGACCCAGGCTGTCCTGTGGCACTGTTGCAATTTTTTAATGTATTTTTTTTAACTGGATATCATTTGTATGAACCTGATAACATTTTACTAGAAACACATATGAGCCCTACATCTTTAAAGTCAAGAAACCTGTATTATTAAAGCTCAAAATATATATATTGAAACCATGATTCTTCGGAACCTGAAGAGGGAGGGACACCCCCCCCCCCCCCCCCCCCCCCCACACACACACACACACACACACACCCCAAAACTGACACAGTCCCTCTGAGAGATGAGAGGCTATATTTAGATCCTGAGCCATTAAAAAAAAGGCATAATACCACAGTAGTGACGTCAAAAATTGATAATTCCTCTAGAGGAAAAAATACTTGAACTTTGACACATTCGACTGAACTGACACAGCTAGCCCCTCAGAGATGAGAAGTGACAGAGATTAAAAAAACAGACAAGCCTTTCTGAAGCTCATGCTGAAAATCCTGGGTATCTTCAGGATTTTAGAGATACACATTTTTATAAACTAAAACATCACATTTATTTCAATATTTGTTATGTTTCCTCTGCCAGTAATCAGCTGAAGCCTTCCTAAGTAATGCCTGTCCTACCCCTTGTAGTGTCTCAGTAGAGAATGATAAAGGGCTGCTAATGAAGGGTTCACTTCTTTTTTTATAGCACTGTCTTTTGGTCCTTTGCTTGCTTTTTATCATTCAATTTGCATGCAGATATTTCATTGCTGCTGCTGAAGAACCAAAACACTTCCATCACCGATACAGGGGGCTGTGATAATGTTAATAAAGTTAAGAGACATGCTAGTGCCATCCATCCCTTCTAAAATACTAAATGATGGCTGTCAGTAACATTTTATATTACTTTTAGATTACTTTTAGATTACCGTAATCTAAATAATCTATATGCACTTAAAATTGACAGAAAGATGCCTCAGATACATTATATTAACTTGATACCCCACCCCCCAATCTTGATACTCTCAATAAGATTTGGTGAAGAAAGTCCTTTTTAGCTTTAATAACTTGATAAGCAGTTATCTGGATAAATGATGCAATTGTTGTGCATTACATTCAGTAACTTGTGCTAAAGAAGGTGTTTAGCAAATTGGACAGCATGATGTAATTATGTACTTGCTATATTTTTTTCTATATCTAAGTATAATAATAATAATAATAATAATAATAATAATAATAATAATAATAATAATAATAATAATAATAATAATAATGTGATCAGGTTGGCTGGTGGTGAAATTCAGGATGGAGCTGTGCTTCTGTAGTTCAAACAATACTGCCAGCGATACGTGTTTTATAACAATTTTAAAATGTCTGAAATAATTTCAGATTTCTATTCTTGTTTGATTTAGACCCCAATTTCCTTGAGAATGAGTTTAGTCAAGAAATGCCCTTTACCGCTTTGCCTGCGCCTGACTAAGAAATCATGCATTGCTACCTGTTCTTCGAAATACACTTTGTTTTTTTGCAACTGGTGGCTTTTTATTACTATAAAAATGAATACTTAAAAAAAAAATAATAATTTTGCCGGTTGCATAATATCTCATAAGTGAGATTAATGGTTAATTCTGCTAAATACAAGATACTGCTCTCATTTTTGTTGCGAACACAGCCATACAAATTGTTTGAACAATATGCTTAGTGTACATTTTTTGTAAATTTCCCTGTTTTTTTGTGATGCTCTTCTGAAATTAGAATATATATTCTAGGTCACCACGTGGTGCAGTGGGGGTGGGGACTCTTCGGGTTACCATGGTTAAGTGCAGACATCAGTGCATCATCCTGTCCCATACCGAAGGGAGCATCGCAGCCACCTGTCGATGCCTCATGCTTTCTGTGGGAGTGTTGCAAGATCTCTGGCCTGTGACAGCCAAAGCTGTCTGCACACCACTACAAGACCAGCCAGGCTTCTACCTATGGCTTGCCCTTGGAAGCCTGAAATTTGAAGCAGCGTACCAGAGACCAAGCACAGCTCCAAGGTTACCTGTTCAGGGAGGGCGCCAATTGTAACATGCTACCCAAATAGGCCGTTAGGAGAATTGCCGTGTTGGCCAAGCGCATTACCTGCACTTCAGCTGCGTAAGCTTTCTAAAGGCTGGCCTTCGTGATTCTGTATTGGCCGCTAGGGCACACAGGATCCTTGGACAACTCTCCTACTGGAGCGGCTCACACCAGGGCTGCTATAGTCGAATCCACCAGCAGGAACTGCGCTGGTCCCAGCACCCCCGCACCTTCCAAGGAGTCCCACTCCCAGGAAGCCGCGATTGAAATAATGTCCTGGTCCTGCTTGCTCATCGCCTTGACTCAGTCCGAGATGCCGAAGAGGGTGGTGTCGGTATCGGGGCAGGTGCTGGAGGTGGAGCTGGGGCAGGTTCAGGGGAAAGGCCTGCTACCTGACCAGGTACTCAAGGACCTGGGCAATCTGGCTCTTCACATCCAAGATATCCCTAGCCTTCCTGCTGTACCTTGTCCGCTTACTGCTACTTGATGGAGACCTTGAGTGGCTGGGAGCTCGGTGGGCTGAAACCTGTGCACAGGGTATACTCCGTAACAGGCTGGAAGGCAGGTGGAGGAGGGGGAGGACAGGGCACCCAATGCTGCGAAAGGCTAAGCTAAGCTGACTGAGGAAGCCGCTCCTGTGAACTCTGCAAACCGCATAGCAACACTGTATTTGTAGCCTAATTAATCTTGTTTACGTTTGCTTACTTTTAAAGCAAAAAAAGTCCCCATGTTTAAAACAGTTTGCATTTTGTTTTTGTTCACTAATCTATTTATGGATGTGTACATGCTTTTTCTATAGATGTTTGCAAATACAATTTTCACATATGAGCCTATACCCCAGTGCATAGGGGGTCGGATATGCGATGTTTTACTGTAGTTACTAAAAGCACACACCTGTCCACGGGTGGGATGATTGTTTCCATCAATCCGACCTATACAGCTTGCTGATTTGCTGTATTTGTTTGATTGGCACAGGAAGAAATATTAAATAGATGGGTGAGTGAATTCTCTATAGCAACGAAATTGCATTATTTTGATAGATATTGTTTACCATATTAAATTTTAGGCAGTAAAATTAATACATGCTATGATGCTCTCCCGATAGAATCACCACTGAAATTAAACACATTTATAGAAGCTGCTCACGCAATTCACACCCACTTCTTGATTAAAAATTGATTCATTTGTGGTTTAGAAGCGAGTTACAAAACCTGACCTGTCTTAAAGTTTCCTGGAACTTTATGTTGCCAATAGAGCCAGAGGAGAAACACAAACTCAACATTGTCAACACCAACATCTCTGAGCCAAGTTTTTATTTATTTATTTATTTATTTATTATTTTTTGGGGGGGGAGGGGGCTCTACTTCACACTCTGGCACCAGGGCCCAGTGGATCCTAGCACCGGTCCTCCTACAATGGATCCTATACAATCAGCACAGCATGAATCTGTAGTGTAACATAATACTTTCATTGCTACCTTTGATTCTTAAAAAAAAAAAAAAAATTAAGATCTGATGCTGATTTCACTGAAGCAGATTATATTTATCACCCAACATTGTTATCAACAGGTTCAGCAAATGTATGGCTTTTATGTATTGCCCATGTAAGCTATATGTACACATATCTCTTTGAAACCCACAAATCTACTAAATAATAATTTTTAAAAAAAAATCTGATTATTATTATTATTTTTTACTTATTGGGGTGGAAAATCAGTAAAAGTACTTTTTATAGTTCTTATATTGTATTATATTCTCAAGAGCGTCTTAAACAAAAAAAAAAAATACAATTTTGAAATTTCTACTATTAAAAAATAGATTTTTTTGATGAATTTCAAAGATAGAAAGGCAAAGTCAGTTATGTGTAAAAAAGAAAAAAAAAAATCATAAAATCACTCAGGTGAAACAATGTACTGTAGTTTACCCGAACATCAATATTTTTCAACAAAACTTTCAAGAACTGTTCTAAGGCCCCTCAGGTCACAAAATAACACAGTTTTATATATGTATGTACACTAAGGGAAATGCAGAATAAAAAAAAAAAAAATAAAAACAAAAATAAAAATAAAAACAACTAAAATTATATATCGTAACAGTTGGACTAGTTGGACTATATATATATATATATATATATATATATATATATATATATATATATATATACACACACACACACACACACACACACACACACACACACACACACACACACACACACACACACACACACAGTGCCTATAGAAAGTCTACACCCCCTTAAACTTTTTTCACATTTTGTTGTGTCAGTGCCTCAGAGTTTCATGCATTTAAATGAGGATTTTTTTCCACTTATCTACACACCATACTCCACACTGTTAAGGGGAAAAAAGTTTTTATTGAGAAAAAAAATTATATATTAAAAATACAAAACAGAAAGATCATAATTGGATAAGTCTCCACCCCCCTGAGTTAATACTTGGTGGAAGCACCTTTGGCAGCAATTACAGCTGTGAGTCTGTTGGGATAGGTCTCTACCAACTTTGCACACCTAGATTTGGCAATATTTGACCATTCTTCTTTACAAAACTGTTCAAGCTCTGTCAAGTTCCTTGGGGAGCATTGATGGACAGCAATCTTCAAGTCATGCCACAAATTTTCAATTGGATTTAGGTCAGGGGTCTGACTGGACCACTCAAGGACATTTACCTTTTTTGTTCCTTAGCCACTCCAGTGTAGATTTGGCTGTGTGCTTTGAGTCGTTGTCATGCTGAAAGGTGAACTTCCGTCCCAGTTTCAGCTTTCTTGAGAGGGCAGCAGGTTTCCCCAAAGGACCTCTCTGTACTTTGCTCCATTCAAGTTTCCCTTCTATCCTGACAAGTGCCCCAGTCACTGCCAATGAGAAACATTCCCATAACATAATACTGCCACCACCATGCTTCCCAGTAGGGATGGTGTTCTTTGGGTGATGTGCTGTGTTGGGTTTGCGCCAACATAACGCTTTGCATCTAGGCCAAAAAGTTCAATTTTAGTTTCATCAGACCGACAAAACTTTTTGCCACATGGCTAAAGAATCTCCGCTGTGTTCTTTTGCATGCTTCAAATGGGATTCAAGATGGGCTTTCTTGAGTAATGGCTTCTTTTGCCACCCTACCATACAGGCCAGATTTCTGGAGTGCTTGGGATATTGTTGTCACATGCACACTTTGACCAGTCTTGGCCATAAAAGCCTGTAGCTCTTGCAAAGTTGCCATTGGCCTCTTGGTAGCTTCTTGTTCGGTCATCCAGTTTGGTATCGATAAGTATCAAAATTTTGTGTTATTTGTTCACTCAGGTTCCCTTTTATCTAATATTAGATTTTGGTTGAAGATCTGATAACATAAATTTGGAATTTATGCTAATGAGCTATTAAAAAATAAACATTGTATAGGTTGCAATGTCATTAATGAATTTGTAAATTAGGCGTATTTTATACATGAGACAAGTTCATGACCTTATCTACCTACAAAGTAAAGAAAGCCATGATTAGCTGTTGCGTGACTCATTATGCCTCCCTAAACAACCCCCCCCCCCCCCCCCCCCCCCATTGGCTCTTTGTGCTATGCGTAGTTTCACCCCGTGTTAGATTTTAACATTATGGTCCTTTTGGCGTTTACCGTTGTTTTTAGGACGTGTAGTCTAATCACAGCCTTTCTTATGCGTTGTGTCAATACGTTTGTGGCCCTGATGGCTTGCCATAGGCATCCAGATTTTCTTAACACGTTCACAAGCAATTGCAATAAGTGGGGGCTGCCAATAGAGTGGTGAGAATTATACAATACAAAAAGGCAAAAACGAAACACAGTGGGAAAACAGCTAACAGCTACCATAAGTAACTACTGTTGTCTGAGTGAATCAGAATTTTCTGACAGTGATCCAGTTTATATAATACAGTTGTTCTTAGTATTATTTATTTTTCAAATAAACGTTCAGTTCTAAACCATGTGATGTGTTTGTTTCTTAACCAAAGGCTGTAAATTCAAGAATGTCTTGTATTTTGCCCATATTTAAATAAACAAACAAAAACAAAACACTATAACACTTTCACGTAGTGTTATAGGGTCCTTCAGGTAACAAAATACAACATTTTTTGTACACATAACTCTTTGAAACCCCACAACCTACTGAAAAAATGTACATTTTTCACATTTCTACTATTAAAAAATAGATTTTTTTTATGAATTTCAAAGCTAGAAAGGCAAAGTCAGCTAAAATTTAGTAAAAAAGAAAATAAAAAATCATAAAATCACTCAGGTGAAACAATGTATTGTAGTTTGCCCAAACATTAATATTTTTCAACAAAACTTTCAGGAACTGTTCTAAGGTCCCTCGGGTCACAGAATAACACAGTTTTATACATGTATTTCTTTGAAAACACTAAGGGAAATACAGAATAAATCAAATCAACTAAATATAGTGTTGAAAAAAAACCTGAAAAGTTTTTTCAAGTACTTTATAATGTTCCCCAGAGTGTTGTGAAAAAGGATAGAAGCTACTGTTAAAAAAAAAAAAAAAAAAGAAATTGTGATTTTTTTTTTTTATAGGAAGTCAAATGCTGCCAAAAAACACCTGGTAGACCTACCATAGCCAACCAAAACTTTATTTCTAAATTATACAAATGTTATTTACAAACCCAACAAAACAAATCCTGTACCTATGCAGGGCCACAGGCCTGCCACAATAACATAAACCACTTCTTATTTCTCATTATTTTTTATTTACTGTTTACAATGAAACATTTTTTTTAAAATAACTAAATGAAAAAGGTCAGTCATGTTCTCATCATTTAATTTACTGAATGTACAATCATTTCAAACATACCCATCCCAACTGCTCTCTTCTATATAAACTACATGCAACATTAAAAAAAAGCCTTAGTTATGATGTAATTTTACATACTGATACCTTGTTAGAACATAATACCATTATTGATTGTTTATTTCACAATCATTTGTCAAATTAAAAACATCTCTTAAAAGCAGATAAGCAGTCATCAAGGCCAATTCACTTTCTATTAGTCAATTGATTTGTGTCATATTTTACTGAATTGTCTGTGTTTCAGTTTGTTGTTGAAAGATGCTGTCTGAGTTCCAGTCTGACTCTAGGCCTAGTAACTCCACACCTTCATGCAGATGATACAGTGTTTTACATTAAGGAATTGAATTGAGCTTTGTTGGCATTTTACAGTACACTCAATCTTATTTAATATAACAATTTAAAGCATGTGGAACTGGAACATGTAACAGTAAACATACCTGGGTATATGGTTGGAAACTGCTTTTACTTTCAGTAGACATATTCTGTGAAATACAAACTCAAGGCTAAATTGGGTTTCTTGTATCATAATATAATTAATTTTACTCATTAGATTTGTAACCTGAGCACCCTACCAAACCCATCACTGTGGTTTGTAAGGACTGCTACATTGGCCTTCTTTGACTACTTGGCATCGTTAACCCTGTTATGTGTTTCTTTATATTACAATAATTGGCAAAGTTCTAGCCTCTCTCTGGAATATACTTACCTTTTCTACTTCAAACTATCAGCACTTTTGGTTTTTACTTTTGGTAGATGCTTGTTTGAATTTTCAGCAGCAGATAGTTGTAATGTTTTACAGAGGAATTTGAAATGAACCAACCTTTTTACATAAAATGAATATTCTACTGACTGATTCTTGCAATTGTTAAATCTGCATCGAAAGGTTTTATTTTGCTTATTTTAGTGTTGTGATTTAATGTATGTATTGTTTTAATTATTTTGTATGATGGATGTTAATTATATGTTGTCTTTGCTGCAGTTTGAGCCTTCTTGGCAAGGTCAGCATTGAAAAAGCATGTATATTTTGTAGAAATAAAGTTTTATTGAAGATTATTACATTTTTTACACTGGCCCCTTAAATAAAAGACTTGTTCCTATGAAAACAACTTAAAATATACAGTATGTTTTTATTTCTGTCATTCTGTGATAGCAGTTGGAAATCCCTGTGGCACAAAGTGAATTTTACATATACCGCATGTCTGTTTCTATGAGAATGAAACTGAGTCTTGATTTCTGGGTCAAATTAAATTGAGCTCAAGGCCCAGCTTCCTTACACAGGAAAGTTGTCCTGACTCAAGAATCATGCATAGTAAAAATAAAACAAATGTAATAAATATTAACAAACCAGCCCTAGGTTTTGACAATGTGTGGCATGTTGCATACTGCTCTAACTTGCTTTCTTTGGAACATATTTTTAACCCTTTTGCGTACCTCTGGCAGGTTAAGACCATACATAAGTGGGTTCAAAAGCGGAGGAATTATTAGAAACTCTAATGACAAGGTGAGAACAACAATTTGTGGTAAAGCCGTAGAGTCTAATCGACTAAGAGCTATTTCACAAAAACTTGTTATTGAATAGCTGATAAACGTTGTTAAATGCGGGAGACATGTTTGTAGTGCTTTGCTTCTGAATTCCTTGGAGCTTTTCTGACAAACAATAAGTATTTTTACATAGGAATACACAATAAAATACAGAGGTGGACCAATTGTACAAATAGTAAGTACAAAACCAACAATATTGTTAAGAGTAGTTGATACACAAGATAGTTTAACAACTGACCAGTTGGAACAATACAGTCTTTCAATTTGGTTTCCACACAAAGGCAGTCTTGAAGAAAACAAAATAACAAGGATCATGAAACAGAATGGAAATAGCCAGGCACCAGCCAGTAATTTACAAACAACTCTATCTGTCATGATATTGTTATAGTGTAATGGTTTACAAATGGCCACATATCTGTCGTATGCCATCACTGTTAATATAAAAAATTCAGCAGCTACATAACCATAGATAACAAATATCTGAATGAAACATCCAGCATGAGGAATCACTTGGGTCTCTGATAGAAGATCAGCCAGAAGTTTAGGATAGAAACCAGCACTTCCATAAAGGGCGTTAACACATAAACTACAGAGAAAGATATACATAGGCTCATGAAGACTTCTTTCCAGAAATATTACTAACACAAGAACTACATTTACAAAGATTATCAAGAGGTACCCAATAAGGACAAGTAAAAAATACACATATTTAGTTTTACCCATGTCCCCAAACCCAGTGAGTGTGAAAGTCTCAGTGTAAGACATGTTTTCCATTCCTGTTCCATGTGTTCAGAATGTCCCAGCCAAGCAGTCCTGTTGATACAAAATACCGGTGGAAATATTTACTCAATGTTACTAAATAACTCAGGCTGTGGTACAAATTAAATGTCTACATACGCTGATAGTAGTTTTATTAAAACTTTAAATCATATATGTGATTAGGGATTTTTAAATTGTCAGATTACACAGTTCTTTTTTAATTAAGATATCTTACTAGTTGTACAAATTGTGACTACTAGATTGACAAAAGAAACCTTAAAATAATGTATATACAGTAAATTGAAACGTTTGAAATGTTCACTTGTACTTAATTATGTCTTAATAATGTCTTATGTAATAGGGTGTAATTTACATTGTAATATATTACTTTTCATATACCAGTACAGTCAAATTAGTTGTCAGAATTACCTTCTAGACAGCATGCCAGTGCTTTTCAACCCTGATCCTCCTAATACCAACAGTCTGGATTTTTGTTTCAACCAGGAACTATATTTAGTTTTAAAGTGGCATTGTTTTCCAGGGCACAGCAGCCTCTGCAGTGTTGAGCAGTGTTACGCTACAATGATTTCTCTAAGGCTAATGCTGCTGGGTGTGTTTTTTCTGCATATTTATGGCCCACAAATGCAGTTAGAGTTTTTGCAACATTGACATATACTGCACATTGAAAGGTTAAACAGATTGAAGTCGGTATATTTAGAAATGTCTTTAAAATCTAACAATTAACATGCTACCATAACATAGGACCAAAATAGCACATATGTCTGTGGTTATAATGTATTGTCTGTGGCTTTTATAACCACCTGCTTAATCTGTGAAATAAGAAACATGTTAAATGTAATTTACCTGTCTTCCAACAGCCGTAGTCAGAGCACCCTGCAGCAGGTAATACAGATGCAGTGTGTTGTCAAACAGAGCATTGTGAGGCTTTATATCCTTCGCTCTGGGAGGTGCTGTGTTCACTTTCTATGTTTAAAATATCCAGGATCGAAGCAGTTTGTGTCCAAAGGCCCTGAGCACTCGGTCGACTGGCGGGGGATCTCATTAGCTAACTTTGTACTTCTTATACATGTTTCCAGTAAGTTCACATTCAGTCTTTGGGCCCTATTCACTTGAACAAATTAAAGTCAGTGTTAGTTACAGAACACCCTGTAATGTTTACAAGAAATTCCTTACTTTACCTCTTTTGTATCCCATGCTGTCTCTATACATTATTTTAACACAGCCCCACTTGTTTTTAACATAAAGTTTACAAACCAGAGGAGGCCATTCGGCCCATCTTGCTCGTTTGGTTGTTAGTAGCTTATTGATCCCAGACTCTCATCAAGCAGCTTCTTGAAGGATACCAGGGTGTCAGCTTCAACAACATTTATAATTAATTGATATGCTTTATGTGTATCATGGGCCCTATTCACAAAACCTTCAAGACTCGTTTTGTAAATATTTGATTTGAAGAGTGTTTACAAACATTTTCCTAGGTTAAATTTCTCAACTTTTGCTCAGGATCAGATAACACTTTACATTAAGTGTGTCCAATGACTGTATTTACATAGTAGTTACTTAGTAAATACATGTGTACTTATACATAATTTTATTGTTATTATGCATAGTTACAGTGTACTTAATGTGTAAATCTTCATGCATCATAAATATAAGGGCGCAGTTGTAATAAAACCCTTTGACACGATGGCTCATGTAGTGACGTCACCCTTATGAAAAACACTCCCAGATTACTACTACATGTTGACTTCTAATTATCTTATTTACCACACAATTACTGCATACAGCAGTAAATAAGTGGTAATTTTGTTAATGAAATGTGTAGTAATAAGTAGAGTTTTGGGTAGTTTACTACACATTTCCTACTGAAATTACTACTGAATATTTGATTTTTTACTACTCTGAAACTGACTGCTTACTTACACTACGTAGTTACCACACAAATACTACTCGTTTCCTAAAGGCACTACAGGGTTACTACTAAATTACTATGTATTTACTTTGTATGCAGTAGTAATTGTGCGGTAATTGAAAGGGTAATTTGAAGTAAACAAAGCAGTAATCGTGTAGTTTTTTCATAAGGTAGTAGTAAAGAAATAGTAACCTGGAAGTTTTTTTTTTTTTTTTTTTTTTACATAAAGGGACTGCTAAAATATTAGTTATTACAGTTTTTTTTAATGTACTCTGCAGAATTACTACTGAGCACTATCTGCGTGTTAAATGATTACAACTAGCAAACAGTTGGACAAGACAACATACTTCTCACCTTCCCTTATAGCTATGGTTGCAATATCTTAGGGAAGCTTCTGGTGTGAAAATACCTGCACCACTGTCAATCTGCACAACAGCAAAAGAAAATAGCATCAAATTAGTATGTTGTGTTATGTTACTAATCTTTTGTCTGTTCTAAAAGAATAAGACCAAAAAAATCAAAACAAAAATGCATACAACTGTGCTCAAAACATTTACCTTTGTAGCGTGCGGTACTTCTTGTGGTGGATTTCATGGAGAGGTAGACCTACAGTGATGTTTTTTTAATAAGGTTTTCCACACTTTCAACCAACTTTGGTGATTCTGCATAACTATGCAACATCTTGAACTCGCTATTTTGTCGGATTCCATTTTTAAACAAGTTGAAACTCAGAAATCCTACATTGCTGTTAAACCAGAAGATATCTTCAGTAAATGTGGGTTTTTTTTGAGACTAGAGAAGGAAGCATTTGTTATTCCATTGCCAGTCACAAGAGACCAACAATTTTGCTAAGCAGAATGGCAAGAGTTCCCGCTGCTCTCAAAAATAGAATCCTGACATCCAAATCAATAGATCTACTGTTAACATGAAGTAATGTTTTCTTCTTGATTATTTGCAAATCCAAATTACATTTAAAAATACAAATTGCATGTAAATGTAGTGAATAGAATAAACCAAAAACAAAATCAAGGGATATATGCAACATTGTAATAAACTGTCATTCAAAGTTTATAAATTGTTAGAAAAAATGTCTAACATGTTTGCACTAATTAATTTGTTTAATGACTGTTCTCTGAGGTATAATACAACTCTTAACTATTTTTATGTGATACTATGCTGTTTTTGTTGTATAATTAAGTAGCTGTAAACAACAATAAAATGGATGACTTTTTTGAAGGGACTTCAGAAGAAACATTATTTTGATCCTTATCAATACGATCCTGAAGCAAGCGATAATTGCAAAAGCGATAATAAACCATTGTAATAACTGACTTTCAAAAACTATCAACTTTCTCTCCTCAGCTGTATTTAGGGGAGGGGTTACTAATTTCTCTGCAGCTTTTGAAGTTCTGCAAAATATGGAGATGAATTGTTTTCAATATTAGAGCATGTTATAACATCACTTGGATGACAAGTTCGTAATAAAATATTGGATGCAGCTACTACAGAAGTAATGAAATACATATGTGATTGGACAGGCATTATAAAAATGTGAAAATCAAGCCCTGTGATAAGGGAGAAAACTGATAAATAAACAGGATGGTTTGTTACTCTGAACAATCAGATTGGCAGGTGTCAGGGTCAGTGGGTCTAGCTTGTTTTAATTTTCCTCAACTTCCTCACTTTGTATTGACACCTCATCTTGTACTGGTTTTAAGGATTGTTCTGCTTCAGCACTTCCCATCTGATCGTCATCTCGTTGTGGAGATGTTGAGTTTGTGCAAGGTGAGCCAATTTAATCTGTTTGCACAGCTGCATCTTTGTAAGTTTTCTGTGCGTGCTATCATTCACCTGCACAGCTGCAGTAACAATTACAATGGTAGTATTATTTTACATGAAAAGTTGGAATAAGAGCATCTTGATCTCACAGTGTTCTAATTAAAAGTAATGACGTATACATTTGTGATGCCGATTCAGAATTAGGGTACATCTCTGGAGTCTTCAAGTTGGTACCTTCTATCCTCAGTGAATCGTCGACTAGCCCACAACACCTCAAGAGGGCTCGACAGTGATTCTGGTGTCCTAACATCACCCCCTCCATCCCCCCACTCAACTCAGCCCAGCCTGCTTACCCATACATCAGCATTTCAGAGCAGAGCAGACAGGAGGATAAATTATAAGCGGTGTGGTACAATGTCAGTGTCATGGTCTCAAGAACAAACAATGGCTCATAGAGAACGTTTCATGTGTTCAAAAGAATGTCGTAGTTTTACATTGGCCCATCTTTCTGCACCTATGCCCGTTGTTATAAAACACATATCACAGGCAATATTGTTTGAACTAATGACACACAACTCCATCCTGAACTTCAGCAGCACATCACTAGATTGGAATGCAAGCAAAGACACATTTCGAAACTAGACCCGGTGAGCATGTTATCCCACAACTGTGGCAAGCATTGGAGTCAACATGGGCCAGCATCCCTGTGGAACGCTTTTGACACCTTCTAGAGTCCATGCCCTGACGAATTAAGGCTGTTCTGAGGGCAAAAGGGGGTGAAACTCAATATTAGGAAGGTGTTCCTAATGTTTTGTACACTCAGTGTGTGTATAATATATTTTGTGACCAGGCTGGCCGTAATTTAGGTTCATGCCCCTTTAAAAATGTGACCCAGAGAAGAAAACTTTGTTTTTAGTGTTTACGCACACTTTAATTCAAAATACAAAACCCTAGCTCCCTCGGAGCACTAACTAAACATATGCAGGTTCCTGACTAACATACAGGACAGCTAAGCTGTTTACCTGACCATGGCAGAGCAGAGCTCTGCCCTATATAGATTGGCAGGGATGGGGTTAAATTCCCCTACCTGCCCAGGTTTATTGTGTTCAGGTGGCTGGGTTGATTGGAGTAATTAATGGTCAATCAGCACCCAGCCACCTGACATAAAAGGAGGCCTCAGCTTCCCATTAGAGAGAGGAGGGAGCTAAGGAAGCAAGCGAATGGTTGTGCTTGCTATTTTTTTTTTTTGGTTTTTGTTTTGTTTTGTTTTTATGAATCTTCTGGTCCAGTGAAGGCATCACCCAGCCTGGAAACCTTTATTTTGTAAGTTTTGTTTTGTTATATGTGTTTGAATGTCTTTGTTTTGGCCCTTGTGCCCTTTTATTTTGTGTTTATTTATAATAAAAGTGTTATTTTTTTTGAACTGCAGTCTGTCTCTGGGCCTCTATCCACTCGCCAGCCTGTCACACTGACCTATAACACAAAAACAAAACACGAATACAAATTTCAATAAAACCAAGCGTAGGTTTTACACAGACCTTTATGACTTCCAGTCGGGCTCTTCGCTCCACAGCAGCAGCCTCGAGCAGACTGACTGCTTCCCTTTCATATCCTGCACCTGGCTCTAATTTTTAATAACTGCCAGGTGCAGGTGATAAACAATTAAATTAAACAATTAGCTTGGCAGGGAGGCTTTTTAACCCTGTCCCTGCCATAAAACAAACATCCTTAGGATTTGCAGACCCCATGTCCTGCTACTAATATATATGTAACAAAATACCTGTCTGTAGAAAACCACAGACAGGGGAAAAACCATTTCCCTTGGATTAATCCAGGTCTGTGGTCAATTTGTAGGTAAAGGTATCTTTATTCTTTCATGTTTCAAAAGTCAGCGAGCAACAGTGTTTGTGTTTCAACAGTTTGTCTTCATCAGAACATTTTAAAAGGCATGTGTTTCAAACATTTCAATATTTCAAACCCAGGATCACACCTTAAATCAATAGATAAAATGTCACCCAATCAGGAGTCTATTATTCATCAGTTAATAGATAATTGTTTCAACAGGGGATGATAAAATCATCATGATTACCAACACTTCATCTATTACGAAAATCATTAATAAAAGGTGCATAACTCCTCGGAAATTAATGTTAGATTAACAGACAAATTCATATCGTTGTTGAGACCCAGTGGTTCCAATGTGTTCAAAGTAAGAATTATTACGCATTAAACGAAATTGTAGTACAGAGGACCAACTTGCTGTCAACTGAGGAAATGTATTCCAAATTTTGGACACAAGGATATAAAAATAGTCTTCTAAAAAAAATAGAAGAAATTAAACGTATAGAATCATTACTTCAAAAGAAAGTTAAAGACCATAGTAATCCCAATATGATTTGTTTTTCAACTGAATTTAATTATAATTAAATTTAATTTTAAAATGATATTAAAAGGATAAATTTGCAAACATTGGCACATTTTGAAATGTGACCACTCTTTGAGAGAAGTAATACAAGAAAATTCACCTTGTGTTACATTTAAACGTGCAAGAATATAAGGGCTATCTTGGTGCATTCCTTTAGTCCTAAAATAGAAGATCCTCAGGCTTAGCTTTCAAATAACCCTCCTAATGGTAATTACAGATGGGGACATTGTGTACATTGGTCTAACAACATGAATATAAAACATTTTACCCATCCAAGATCAGGTTTAAAAAAAAAAAAATCAAAATTCAAGAGTTTATAAATTGCAACACCACTGGTGTAATTTATATGTTAACTTGCCTGTGTGGCCTGGTCTAAATTGGACAGACTAAGAGAAGCTTGAAAACACGGGTTGCAGAACACAAAGCAGCTGTTCAAAATCAGAATCATGACTATGCTATGGCAAAGCACTACATAAAAGCCTGACATGGATCTTCTCCACACTCATTGAGATTTGTGGGTGTGGAGAAAATCAATGTACCAGCTAGAGGGAGGAATTTGGTAAATATTCCGTTACGTAGAGAAGCACATTGGCACCACTGGGTCTCAGCGACGATATTAATTTATGTCTGTTAATCTAACATTATTTTCCCAAGGAGTTATACACCTTTATTAATGATTTTTGCAATATATGAAGTGTTGGTAATCATGATGTTTTTATTATCACCTGTTGAAACAATTATCTATTAACTGATTATTAATTAATTGACTCCTGGTTGGGTGCAAATTGTGTTTAAATATTGATATAAGGTGTGGTCTTGGCTTTGAAATATTTAAATGTTTGAAACACATGCCTTTTACAATGTTCTGATGAAGACAAATTGTTTAAACGTGTAAACATTGCTGCTCGCTGACTTTTGAAACATAAAAGAATAATGATACTTTTACCTACAAATTGACCACAGACCTGGATTTATCCAAGGGAAATGCTTTTCCTCCTCTGTCTGTGGTTTTTGTAGAGTCAGGTATTTTGTTTATGTTTAATTCCCGGGATGAGGCACCCCAGATTGGAAACAAGCAGATAGATATAGTAAATGAGCCTTGTGGCTCGGGTTCGTTTCACCTTTTTGAATAAAGACCCAGACAAGATTGAATGTTTAAAGCATGGATGTGCTATTTTTTTTATTAATAACAACAAAAAAAAAGAGAACACCTAGCTCTTACAAGCACTAACTAAACACAAGCAGGAACACTAAACTAATAATCGGCAAGTGGTTTACCAGCTAAAAACCAAAACAAAAAACATCGTTTTACATGGAACATTGTTCCAATATTACTGCTGTACACACACACAGCAGCCCAGAACAGACTGGCTGCACACTTTAAAAGCTGCACCTGGCACTAATTTAATCATTACCAGGTGCAGGTGATAATTAAAGTACACTTAACAATAAACATGCATGCGCACATGTTTTTGGCATGGAAGATTTTAACTCCCTCCCTGCCTATATATATATATATATATATATATATATATATATATATATATATATAGTGACACAGACAAGCTCTTCATTTTTAAAGCACGGTTGCAGTTTCATTTTAACGCAACAAAAAGCCTAGCTCCGCTTGGAGCACTAAACTAAACTTTGCGCACAGGAACCTTAAACTTTAAAGCCGGGCAGCTACTCTGCTTACCGGCTGAAAAACAGACTTTTCACAAACACTGATCAGAAAAAGTTAATCTCGTTACATTCTCTTTCTACAGTTGCACACACTTCCAGCCAGGCCCTTCACTCAGCAGCCCAAAATAGACTGTTTGCCTTTCTTTTATATTCTACAGTCGGCTTCAATTTAAATGATCATCAGCTGGCAAACAATTAATCAACTTGAAAACAATTATACACTCCATTGTGGCATTCTGGGTAATGTAGTCCTGAACAGAAATAATTAAATTGCGTATAACACATTAGTGACGAAAACAGTAAAACAAAATGGTTTATTATTGTGTATTATTAGATGTATTAGTAAAAGTGTCAGACATAATACTTATGGTAATGCAACAAACCATAAGAGAAACAGAACTGTAACTCTGAGTTTGACACGCTACTCTTAAACTATGCAGCTTCTCATTCTTCAAGGATCTAAAACACTCTTATGTTGATTTCTGCTGTCACCTTGTCGTTATTTGACACTAGAAACACGAAGCAGAGAAAATAATTGGATTAGATTGGAGAGTACTTATAGAGTAATTATAATGACACACAAACAGTATATGCTAACTGAAACAGTTTCAATGCTGAAACTAATTACACTTAAAAAAAAATAAAATAGGTGCAGTTTAAATAAATAAATAGAATTAAACATAGTAACTTCCCTTCATAGTCACAGAGGTAGCTATGTTGTTTGCATGCTGCATAAGCACAATTGGCCATCTGTTTTGTATTAAGAACATAAGAACATAAGAAAGTTTACAAACGAGAGGAGGCCATTCGGCCCATCTTGCTCGTTTGGTTGTTAGTAGCTTATTGATCCCAAAATCTCATCAAGCAGCTTCTTGAAGGATCCCAGGGTGTCAGCTTCAACAACATTACTGGGGAGCTGATTCCAGACCCTCACAATTCTCTGTGTAAAAAAGTGTCTCCTATTTTCTGTTCTGAATGCCCCTTTTTCTAAACTCCATTTGTGACCCCTGGTCCTTGTTTCTTTTTTCAGGCTGAAAAAGTCCCTTGGGTCGACACTGTCAATACCTTTTAGAATTTTGAATGCTTGAATTAGGTCGCCACGTAGTCTTCTTTGTTCAAGACTGAACAGATTCAATTCTTTTAGCCTGTCTGCATATGACATGCCTTTTAAGCCCGGAATAATTCTGGTCGCTCTTTTTTGCACTCTTTCTAGAGCAGCAATATCTTTTTTATAGCGAGGTGACCAGAACTGCACACAATATTCAAGATGAGGTCTTACTAGTGCATTGTACAGTTTTAACATTACTTCCCTTGATTTAAATTCAACACTTTTCACAATGTATCCGAGCATCTTGTTGGCCTTTTTTATAGCTTCCCCACATTGTCTAGATGAAGACATTTCTGAGTCAACAAAAACTCCTAGGTCTTTTTCATAGATTCCTTCTCCAATTTCAATATCTCCCATATGATATTTATAATGTACATTTTTATTTCCTGCGTGCAGTACCTTACACTTTTCTCTATTAAATGTCATTTGCCATGTATCTGCCCAGTTCTGAATTACTTTGAGTAGGGAGGGCTGTGTTCAAAGGTGAGTTCGCTAGCCAGGAATTTGAAGGTGGTTTTAGTGGTTGTCGTGCTTCAGTCAAATATATACTGAATACCTAGTGTACAAGACAATGTGAACTTAGAGTATTATAAATGAGATGTACTTTTAAAACATCAACAGCATAAAAAGGAACACACTTTCTTCAAACAATGTTCAATGTTTTTTTTTTTTTTTTTTTTTTAATAAAATAAACAATAAGAAATGTAGCCATGCACACTAGATGATGTGGAATATGCCTTCATTACTTCCATTGCTGCTCTGAAAAATATACATTTATATGGAAAACATTTTTTTTTTTTTTTTACACATTACATTTTGTCATTTCTGGAAATGATTTGTTTCAAAATGTTTTAAATTTGATTAGAAAATCAATAAGTGATTTCCTTTAACCTAATTGGTCAGTATGATTCATCACTTTTGTATATGTTCAATCTATCTATTTACATTTATTATAGCAAAGAAAGTAAAAAACAATAAAAAATAAAAATAAAAAAATAGAATAGTGTTTGCTGTCAGCTGCAGCACAGTAACCACAATTGAGATCTCTGGGTTTATTCTACATGATATATGAATAATACATTTAAAAAAATGTGGTTCAAAATTATATTGTATACCTGATCTCAAATAAAACCAGGGAAAACAAAAAAAGCCCCACAAGAAACACCTCCTGAAAAAGGATTAGATTACTTTTGTTTAATTAAAACAAGAACAGGAAGACTGAATTTAAACACACCATGGCACAAAAATAAAAGAAACACAAATTGGCAAAAGAGAAGATTCCAAAAAACACAAAATAGTCTGATAACACAAATACACCTTTAAATAAATTATACTCTTGTGAGTTTTTTTTTTCTTTGAAAGATGAAAATACCATTTGCAGTCGTGCATATGCACAAACTGAAAGACTTTTGTTATTTAGTATAAAAGTACACAAACATAATCTGAATAAGAAAGTACATAATACATAATAGTTAGTATTTGGCAGCGTGTGAGCTGTCTAATATTGGTATAATTTGCTTTCTTCGGAGTATATTTATCATCCTTTTCCGTACCTCAGGCAATTGAAAACCATACAAGAGAGGATTAAGAAGGGGAGGAATGATTAAACACTCCAGTGACAGGATAGCAGCAACAATTTGGGGCATATCCTTTGAGTCTAATCGACTAAGAGCTATTTCACAAAAACCTGTTATTGAATAGCTGATAAATGTTGTTAAATGCGGGAGACATGTTTGTAGTGCTTTGCTTCTGAATTCCTTGGAGCTTTTCTGACAAACAATAATTATTTTTACATAGGAAAACACTATTAAAAACAGAGGAGGACCAATTGTACAAATAGTAAGTACAAAACCAACAATATTGTTAAGAGTAGTTGATACACAAGATAGTTTAACAACTGACCAGTTGGAACAATACAGTCTTTCAATTTGGTTTCCACACAAAGGCAGTCCTGAAGAAAACAAAAGAGCAAGGCCCGTGTTACAGAATGGAAATAGCCAGGCACCAGCCAGTAATTTACAAACAACTCTATCTGTCATGATATTGTTATAGTGTAATGGTTTACAAATGGCCACATATCTGTCATATGCCATCACTGTTAATATTGAAAATTCAGCAGCTGCATAACCATAGATAACAAATATCTGAATGAAACATCCAGCACGAGGAATCACTTGGGTCTCTGATAGAAGATCAGCCAGAAGTTTAGGATAGAAACCAGCACTTCCATAAAGGGCGTTAACAGATAAACTACAGAGAAAGATATACATAGGCTCATGAAGACTTCTTTCCAGAAATATTACTAACACAAGAACTACATTTACAAAGATTATCAAGAGGTACCCAATAAGGGCTAGTAGAAAATATACATATTTAGTTTTACCCATGTCCCCAAACCCAGTGAGTGTGAAAGTTTCCGTGTAAGACGTGTTTTCCATTCCTCTTTCATTTGTTCAGAATGTCCCAGCCAAGCAGTCCTGTTGATACAAAAAACAGGTGGAAATAAATCACATCTCTATAACAAACACTAACCAACTTTTATAAATACATGCATAGCCGTTATGTTGCAATAAAATGTATTACTTAATTAATGGGAGAGGTAAATACTGACAGTTGTTTAAAAACAAAACAAAACAAAAAAAAAGCACAACATATCATATATAAGAAAGAAATATGAGTTTAGTAATTTTTAAACTGTCAGATGATACAGTTCTTTTTTATTAGTGCACAGTAAACAACTATCTTTAATGACTACTAAAGTGAGAAACCATTAAAACACATTGATTTGAACAGCTTTAAACCTTGAATGAAAGTTATATAGTCTATTGATACATTTGTACTTAATTATTATGTCTTAGTAATGTCTTAAGTAATAGGGTGTAATTTACAGATTGTAGTGTATTATTTTTCATATACCAGTACAGTCAAATTAGTTGTCAGAATTGCCTTCTAGACAGCATGCCAGTGCTTTTCAACCTCCTAATACCAACAGTCTGGATTTTTGTTTCAACCAGGAACTATATTTAGTTTTAAAGTGGCATTGTTTTCCAGGGCACAGCAGCCTCTGCAGTGTTGAGCAGTGTTACGCTACAGTGATTTCTCTAAGGCTAATGCTGCTGGGTGTGTTTATTCTGTATGTTTATGGCCCCCAAATGCAGTTAGTTTTGGCAACGTGGACATATGCTGTACATTGAAAGGTTAAATAGACTGAAGCCAACATATTTGGAAATGTCTTTAAAATTAAGCAATTAACATGCTACCATAGCATATGAACAAAATAACACATCTGTATGTGGTTATATTGTATTGTTTGTGGCCTTTGTAACCACCTGTTTAATTTGTGAAATAAGAAACATGTTAAAAGTAATTTACCTGTCTTCCAACAGCCGTAGTCAGAGCACCCTGCAGCAGGTAATACAGATGCAGTGTGTTGTCAAACAGAGCATTGTGAGGCTTTATATCCTTCGCTCTGGGAGGTGCTATGTTCACTTTCTATGTTTAAAATATCCAGGATTAAAGCAGTTTGTGTCCAAAGGCCCTGAGCACTCAGCTGACTGGCTGGGGATCTCATTAGCTAACTTTGTACTTAGTATACATATTTACTAAGGCCCTATTCACTTGATCAAACTAAAATTAGTGTTAAAGTTACCGAACACCCGGTAATGTTTACAAAAGAAATGCCTTACTTGACCTGTTTTGTATTCCATGCTGTCTGTATACATTATTTCAACACAACCCCACTTGTTTTTATATGCTTTATGTGTCTGTAATGGGCCTGTTCACAAAACTTTCAGGACTGTATAAAGGACTGTTTTTCAAAATATTTGATCTGAAGAGTGTTTACAAACATTCTCCTACGTTACAGTTCTTTAAGTGTGTCCCATGACTATTTACATAGTAGTTACTTAGTAAATACATGTGTACTTATACATCATTTCATTGTTATTATGCATAGTTACAGTGTACTTAATGTGTAAATCTTCATGCATCATTGTGACAAAGTGCCCACCCCTGTGTATTTTATCTGTTATGTTGCGTGTGGTTTGTTAAATGTTGGTGTATAGTCATTGGTACACGGGATATAAACGGGTCTGTAACACGAGTGTTTAAAATGTATATTTGTATTTAGGCACAGGATTGTACATCACTTCACGTACATTTAAAGTAGTTAATATGTGAGCACGAGGTTGCACATAATTAATTCACGTGCTGGGATTCAAGTGAATAATTAATTAGTAATTGAATCCCAGCACAACAGTATATATAGATGCACGTTTTACTCACTCACGGTTGGGTGTTCGGTGAGTGGAGAACAGGAGAGTAGGAGCGTTATAATTTCAATTGCTATTGCGTTCTGGTGGGACCAGCACGATACTTGTATTTATCTGCTCACCGTGTTTGTTAGTGTGTCTGTCCGTGCATCGTGTTTTGTTAAGTATAGTCCGTTTTTGTTTGTCTATTTTGGCGTAAAGTGCCATGTCCTGTTTCTGTTTGTTTGTTAAACCCTTTTATTTTGCAATAAACCATAATTTCAATTCATCCGTCCTGTCTTTGTATTTCATTCCTTTTCCTGGTTCTGACGCCGCCCACTTCGGCCGTCTCTGTGACAATCATAAATATAAGGAAACAGTTGTATCACAAAGGATATATATCCCTGTGACACGATGGCTCATGTGATGACGTCAGGCCAGGAAATAGACAGGAAATGTTTCAGTGAGTGAAATGTGCTTTGCGCTGGTTTATTATAAATAAAAAAGATTTAAACACAAACCACTTTTGTAAAGCAAAATGGCACGGTGGCCAAAATGAACAGATACAAAACAAGTACCATGCTGTTTCCTCTTCAACATGCGTAGCAATTGTTATGATTTTAATTACATTTCTCCGATCTCCCATTCTTTCTCCATGAACACGCAGAACAAAAACTCACCACACTCCCTCCCTCCTTAAAGTGTCCTTCCAGGGATTTGTACAATTAATAAGAATGAACTTGTGTACATACCCCAAAACAAACTCCAATGTTCTGTTTTACTCAAAAGTTGCTGGAGAGCAGTATAATTTTAAGTTTTAAATCTGCGTTTTGGTAAATAGGAAGCATGCTTTAGTGGTTACTATGGAAAGCCTCTTGTTGCTATATGACGTGCGCAGGGGAAGGGAAGTGGAACAGAAGCAGACTGACAACTCGGGGAGCTTGCAAGTGTTTACAAAAAAATGATGCTTAGGAGGTTGACTTTTTTGAAGGGACTTCAGAAGAACCATCATATAACGCCAAAAATCCTTATCAATACGATCATGAAGCAAGCTATAATTGCAAAAGCGATAATAAACAATGTAATAACTGACTTTCCAGAATTATAAACTTCCTCTCCTCAGTTGTATTTGGGGGAAGGTTACTACTTTCTCTGCAGCTCCTGAAGTTCTGCAAAATATGGAGATGAACGTACAATTAGAATGCTAAATTTATTTTCATACTTTTTTCAATATTAGAGCATGTTATAACATCACATAATACAATACTGGATGCAGCTGCTACAGAAATAACTTGCATATGTGATTGTAAAAACGTGAAAATCAAGCACTGTGATTGGGGGAAAAAAATGAATAAGTAAACAGGATGGTTTGTTACTCTGAACAATCAGATTGGCAGGTGTCAGGGTCAATGGGTCTAGCTTGTTTTAATTTTCCTCAACTTCCTCACTTTGTATTGACACCTCATCTTGTACTGGTTTTAAGAATTGTCCTCTTCAGCACTTCCCATCTGATCATCATCTCGTCATGGAGATGCTGAGTTTGTGCAAGGTGAGCCAATTTAATCTGTTTGCACAGCTGCATCTTTGTAAGTTTTCTGTGCGTGCTATCATTCACCAGCACAGCTGCAGTAACAATTACAATGGTAGTATTATTTTACATGAAAAGTTGGAATAAGAGCATCTTGATCTCACAGTGTTCTAATTAAAAGTAATGACGTATACATTTGTGATGCTGATTCAGAATTATTCTTGTGAACTGCTAATCACACTGTCATTGCTGTTCAGTTATATACTCTTATAAAAGATTATACTCATAACCTTTTGAGTAATACACTGAAGTTAGTTTTTGCACGTTATTTTTCATTGTATGCATGTTATGCAATTAGTTGTTTTATTATGAAGCTGGATTTCTTATTTATATCTTTCAACACAAAAATTAGAAGTGATACAATTCACTTATGTAGCTTTTCTCATTTGTTTAAATTGTCCAACTACTTTTGTCTGTGACTGTGTGTGTGTGTGTCTATATATATATATATATATATATATATATATATATATATATATATATAGATAGATAGATAGATAGATAGATAGATAGATAGATAGATAGATAGCTATAGATATTATATTTCCATTTCGCAATATCAGGGGATAAAAAAAAAAAGTGAGAGACTAATCGAAAGTTTTGCGCACCGCGCAGAGGGGTATGAGCGTCACAAATGGCTGTTGTGCCAAACATGTGCCAAGTTGCCATATTCGAAACGTCCTTTTGCGCATCACAGTCCATTCTACACTGAAGCTTATGTTTTATTTTCCAGTAAACACACAGTTTGAAGAGTTGGCGGGTCTCAATGCGATGATAAACAGCTAACTGTTCTCCAAGTCGTAGTCTAGTTGTTTAGTTTTCTTTTTCGTTAAACAGTAAACAAATAAACAAAAAATAAACAGTAAACCTATATAATAACTTTGACCGCTAAGTCAAAGGCTTTGTTAATACTATTTAATGTAGCTTTCTCTCAATCTCATTCCATCCTCTCTCTTCCTCGTCTTCTCCTCTCCCTCTCCTCACACTCTCAGACAGAGAGCACGATTCAGCACATCCCGCTCTGTCAAAGGGTGGTCCGACATCACACACTGTTCACCCCAGTATCACATGCACACCTCGGGGTGAACATTCTAAGATGTTTAATTACTTGCAGAAAATATACTGGGCAGAGGGCTTTAACATTACTATCCAGTGCTTGCTTCAATTTGAGCCTATGTTAAATCAGGCTTAAATAGTCAAGCTATACCCTCTCCTTAGCAGTTACAAAACAACTATCAGTATAATTAAATCAACAACAATAAAAATAGACCCTTGCACAGTAGTATAAAACCTCTCCCTACATATTGGTGAATCTACAGTTTGCATTTCCTTATCTTGATATTTACATTGATTTTAATATCAGGCATACAGCAGGCTATATTGATTACTGATTGGGGATTTGTCGGCGCTTTGAATGCAAAGTTATTGTTTGAGAGGGGCTGCATTCATTCCACTGCTCGTTCAACCTGTTTTATTTGATTCAAATAAATTGTGTTAATTATATATATATCTCAAAGAGCCAGCTGCCCATAGTTTCGATATGTTGTACATATCTTTCTCAAGGGAGCCTGTGTTTGAATCAAAACATTGGAGGCATTTATAGGTGTCTGACGGCATGACAACTACTTGTTATTGTTTATATTCAAATCCATGATTTATTCTTACATGATGTAATGGTGTTCTATATGAGACATCACTTTTACTTATATCTTTAAATCTATATTAATTCTAATTAACATTATTTACATAAACTTTTATTTATATTATCATTCAATGCTGGCTCTAAGGATCAGCCTTGATATGGTCTCCCCAGCGCATCAGCATGCACAACTTTTGAATTAATTTTGTTTGTTTAATTATTTTTAACTTTTATATATTTATTGGAATTAATTAGTTCATTCTTTTCTGTTGAGTCCCACTGGTATTATTGTGTTCAGTCTATTTATCCATTTACTTTCTTTTATTCTTCTATATGTCACATTATCTAATTTTAGCTGTTCTAATACTACAAACTTTACATCACTTATGTCATGTCCTTGACTGGTGAAGTGCTGTACTATTGGTTCATTCATTTTTTTATTTCTAATTAATGAAAGGTGGTTCTGAATTCTTTTATATAAAGTTGTTCCAGTCTCTCCAACATATTTTATTTCATCACATTTTTCACAGGCTATTCCATAAACAACATTGCTATTTTTACAGTAGGTATTAGTTTTTAGTGGATATGTGGTGTTCTTATGTTTAATTATATTTTTACTTTTGTCCATGTATTTACAAACTTTACATGTACTAGTGCAAGTATTTGTAGAACCTATTCTGTCAATTATTCTTTTATGTTTACTGTGAACTAGAATATCACCTAAATTAGCTTCTCTTTTGAATGCTACAACTGGGGCCTTAAGAAACACTTTTTTTCCATTTTTCTGAATTATGTAGAATGCGCAAGTGTTTCCAAACTATCTTAGAAATATTGGGCAAAAGTTTAGAGTACGTCATTACTAATGGGACTCTCTTGACCTTTTTATCTCTATTTTTATAATCTAGTAGATCATCTCTTTTTAGTTTATCCACTTTTCTTAACTCTGTCTCTATAATTCTTTCTTTGTATCCTCTTTTTTTAAGATTTGTTTTTAATACATGTCTTTGTTTTACATAGTCACTTTCTTTAGAGCATATTCTTCGTATTCTTATTCCTAGCCCCTTTGGGATTGCCCTTTTAGTGTGTATTGGATGTGCAGAGGACATGTGTAAATACTGGTGCATGTCAGTAGGTTTATAGAAGAGGTCAGTCTCAATTGAACCTTCTTCAAGTTTTACTACGGTATCTAAAAATTCTATTTCTTTTCTTGTCCATCGAAGGTCCACTTTAATATTACTGTGTATTTCGTTTGCCATTTTATGAAACTGGAAAAGAGATTCTTCTCCATGTGTCCAAACCCCAAAAATATCATCTACAAACCGAATGTATTCTAAAGGTTCTCTTTCTGATTTTCTAAGTAATTGTTCTTCCCATTTCCCCATATATATATATATATATATATATATATATATATATATATATATATATATATATAATACAGACACACACACACACCATAAAAATCAATTAACAGCAATTTCAGTTAGGTTATAATATTAATCCTAACAAAAACAATAGGCTTCCCAGCTATCAGCTTGGAAGCAGAATTGAGATCAAATCGGACTAATAACGAGTACAGATTGCAATTCATAAATCAGTTTAAAGGCAGTTTTAAATAAGAGCAGTTGCAGTACCGGTACATTAAATATAGTTATATTTAAGTGCAAAGTTCGGTACAAGCAAGTAGTAACTGCAGTAGAGTATTTAATTATGGATGGACAAAACATGCAGGTGGCCACTGGTACATTTTACAGGAGTGTTGGATGGCTGGTGTTCTGCTGGGAAACACTCAGGAACAGCTGAAGTTTGGTGGAAAACTAAATGGTATTTATTTAAGAACACAAGAGGGCAAAAAAAAAAAAAACTAACCTAATTGTACAAAAAAATAAACTTCATTTTTTTTTGTTTTTTAAGAAAAGAACAAGGTGCAAACGAACAAAACCGCTCCAACACTGAAGTCATTACTGACTCCAAACTATCCCCAAGTGTAAACAAAAGGAAAGCAACCCCAGACTGAACCAAACTGCCAGGGTGTGTGTGTCTATATATATATATATATATATATATATATATATATATATATATATATATATATATATATATATATATATATATATATATGCAGGCATTCAAACCCCTCCCCTAGACTGAACAAACTACATAGGTGATTATAGAAAAGTAAACCAAACATTTTATAATCATAAATAAATACAAATGTATTTAAAAAATCAAATATAAATCAATGAATACCTAAATAAACACTAACAAGATCAGCCAAAGGCTCCCTTTACTTTTCAAGCCCCTCATCCGGAAATTCTACAAGATATAAGGACACGACTGACTGTTGATTTTATTTTTTAATAGTGTTATTTATTTCTCATTAATATCACAAGTAGGCCCACCGGTATACATGCTTGATCTGCATTCCATGCCATTGCCTGTACTGTGCCATGATATGGGCAGGGGGCATGGTGAGGCAGGGCAGTTGGAAGTGGGAGTGCGAGTGTTTTCAGCATTGTGGATTTCTTTTACAGGCTATACTTCTATAAATGTGTACTATATAGTTTTGACGGCCACGTCAACAGGTTAGTGAAAAGAGACGGGGTGTGTTTGTATGCAGCGTAATTCTGAGCTACTAAAAAAGTCGACTCCTTCTTGTTGACATATTTTATGAGCAAGTCGCTACAATATATTTAAGTTATATTTTGAATAAATACTGTATTCTAATGCTGCAATTCGGAGGTGCCAATGCTACCGATATGTGTGGAGGTTTGATTCTGCATTCCGTGTGGAGAATAGGGTGATATTATGTACTGTACACTATGATAGCAGCTGACTGAATTAGAAAACTGAATTAGAAAAAGACTGAATTAAAAAACAGTTTCACAAAAATAAAAGAACAAAATGGCAAAAGAGGATTCCAAAAAACACAAAATAGTCTGATAACACAAATACACCTTTAAATAAATTATACACTTGTGTTTTTTTCAATGAAAATACTATTATTTGCAGTTGCGCATATGCACAAACTGAAAGACTTTTGTTGTTTAGTATAAAAGTACACAAACATAATCTTAACAAGAAAGTACATAATACATAATAGTTAGTATTTTGCAGCGTGTGAGCTGTCTAATATTGGTATAATTTGCTTTCTTTGGAGTATATTTATCATCCTTTTCCTTACCTCAGGCAACTGAAAACCATACAAGAGAGGATTAAGAAGGGGAGGAATGATTAGAGGCTCCAGTGACAGGATGGCAGTGACAATTTGGGGCATATCCTTTGAGTCTAATCGACTAAGAGCTATTTCACAAAAACTTGTTATTGAATAGCTGATAAACGTTGTTAAATGCGGGAGACATGTTTGTAGTGCTTTGCTTCTGAATTCCTTGGAGCTTTTCTGACAAACAATAAGTATTTTTACATAGGAATACACAATAAAATACAGAGGTGGACCAATTGTACAAATAGTAATTACAAAACCAACAACATTGTTTAGAGTAGTTGGTACACAAGATAGCTTAACAACTGACCAGTTGGAGCAATATAGTCTTTCAATTTGGTTTCCACACAAAGGCAGTCTTGAAGAAAACAAAATAAGAAGGATCATGAAACAGAATGGAAATAGCCAGGCACCAGCCAGTAATTTACAAACAACTCTATCTGTCATGATATTGTTATAGTGTAATGGTTTACAAATGGCCACATATCTGTCATATGCCATCACTGTTAATATTGAAAATTCAGCAATTGCATAACCATAGATAACAAATATCTGAATGAAACATCCAGCACGAGGAATCACTTGGGTCTCTGATAGAAGATCAGCCAGAAGTTTAGGATAGAAACCAGCACTTCCATAAAGGGCGTTAACAGATAAACTACAGAGAAAGATATACATAGGCTCATGAAGACTTCTTTCCAGAAATATTACTAACACAAGAACTACATTTACAAAGATTATCAAGAGGTACCCAATAAGGGCTAGTAGAAAATATACATATTTAGTTTTACCCATGTCCCCAAACCCAGTGAGTGTGAAAGTTTCCGTGTAAGACGTGTTTTCCATTCCTGTTTCATGTGTTCAGAATGTCCCAGCCAAGCAGTCCTGTTGATACAAAATACAGGTGGAAATAAATCACATCTCTATAACAAACACTAACCAACTTTTATAAATACATGCATAGCCGTTATGTTGCAATAAAATGTATTACTTAATTAATGGGAGAGGTAAATACTGACAGTTGTTTAAAAACAAAACAAAAAAAAAAAAAGCACAACATATCATATATAAGAAAGAAATATGAGTTTAGTAATTTTTAAACTGTCAGATGATACAGTTCTTTTTTATTAGTGCACAGTAAACAACTATCTTTAATGACTACTAAAGTGAGAAACCATTAAAACACATTGATTTGAACAGCTTTAAACCTTGAATGAAAGTTATATAGTCTATTGATACATTTGTACTTAATTATTATGTCTTAGTAATGTCTTAAGTAATAGGGTGTAATTTACAGATTGTAGTGTATTATTTTTCATATACCAGTACAGTCAAATTAGTTGTCAGAATTGCCTTCTAGACAGCATGCCAGTGCTTTTCAACCTCCTAATACCAACAGTCTGGATTTTTGTTTCAACCAGGAACTATATTTAGTTTTAAAGTGGCATTGTTTTCCAGGGCACAGCAGCCTCTGCAGTGTTGAGCAGTGTTACGCTACAGTGATTTCTCTAAGGCTAATGCTGCTGGGTGTGTTTATTCTGTATGTTTATGGCCCCCAAATGCAGTTAGTTTTGGCAACGTGGACATATGCTGTACATTGAAAGGTTAAATAGACTGAAGCCAACATATTTGGAAATGTCTTTAAAATTAAGCAATTAACATGCTACCATAGCATATGAACAAAATAACACATCTGTATGTGGTTATATTGTATTGTTTGTGGCCTTTGTAACCACCTGTTTAATTTGTGAAATAAGAAACATGTTAAAAGTAATTTACCTGTCTTCCAACAGCCATAGTCTGAGCACCCTGCAGCAGGTAATACAGATGCAGTGTGTTGTCAAACAGAGCATTGTGAGGCTTTATATCCTTCACTCTGGGAGGTGCTATGTTCACTTTCTATGTTTAAAATATCCAGGATTAAAGCAGTTTGTGTCCAAAGGCCCTGAGCACTCAGCTGACTGGCTGGGGATCTCATTAGCTAACTTTGTACTTAGTATACATATTTACTAAGGCCCTATTCACTTGTCAAATTAAAATTAGTGTTAAAGTTACCGAACACCCGATAATGTTTACAAAAGAAATGCCTTACTTGACCTGTTTTGTATTCCATGCTGTCTGTATACATTATTTCAACACAACCCCACTTGTTTTTATATGCTTTATGTGTCTGTAATGGGCCTATTCACAAAACTTTCAGGACTGTTTAAAGGACTGTTTTTCAAAATATTTGATCTGAAGAGTGTTTACAAACATTCTCCTACGTTACAGTTCTTTAAGTGTGTCCCATGACTATTTACATAGTAGTTACTTAGTAAATACATGTGTACTTATACATCATTTCATTGTTATTATGCATAGTTACAGTGTACTTAATGTGTAAATCTTCATGCATCATTGTGACAAAGTGCCCACCCCTGTGTATTTTATCTGTTATGTTGCGTATGGTTTGTTAAATGTTGGTGTATAGTCATTGGTACACGGGATATAAACGGGTCTGTAACACGAGTGTTTAAAATGTATATTTGTATTTAGGCACAGGATTGTACATCACTTCACGTACATTTAAAGTAGTTAATATGTGAGCACGAGGTTGCACATAATTAATTCACGTGCTGGGATTCAAGTGAATAATTAATTAGTAATTGAATCCCAGCACAACAGTATATATAGATGCACGTTTTACTCACTCGCGGTTGGGTGTTCGGTGAGTGGAGAACAGGAGAGTAGGAGCGTTATAATTTCAATTGCTATTGCGTTCTGGTGGGACCAGCACGATACTTGTATTTATCTGCTCACCGTGTTTGTTAGTGTGTCTGTCCGTGCATCGTGTTTTGTTAAGTATAGTCCGTTTTTGTTTGTCTATTTTGGCGTAAAGTGCCATGTCCTGTTTCTGTTTTTTGTTAAACCCTTTTATTTTGCAATAAACCATCATTTCAATTCATCCGTCCTGTCTTTGTGTTCATTCCTTCCTGGTTCTGACGCCGCCCACTTCGGCCGTCTCTGTGACAATCATAAATATAAGGAAACAGTTGTATCACAAAGGATATATATCCCTGTGACACGATGGCTCATGTGATGATGTCAGGCCAGGAAATAGACAGGAAATGTTTCAGTGAGTGAAATGTGCTTTGCGCCGGGTTATTATAAATAAAAAAGATTTAAACACAAACCACTTTTGTAAAGCAAAATGGCACGGTGGCCAGAATGAACAGATACAAAACAAGTACCATGCTGTTTCCACTTCAACACGCGTAGCAATTGTTATGATTTTAATTACATTTCTCCGATCTCCCATTCTTTCTCCATGAACACGCAGAACAAAAACTCACCACACTCCCTCCCTCCTTAAAGTGTCCTTCCAGGGATTTGTACAATTAATAAGAATGAACTTGTGTACATACCCCAAAACAAACTCCAATGTTCTGTTTTACTCAAAAGTTGCTGGAGAACAGTATAATTTTAAGTTTTAAATCTGCGTTTTGGTAAATAGGAAGCATGCTTTAGTGGTTACTATGGAAAGCCTCTCGTTGCTATATGACGTGCGCAGGGGAAGGGAAGTGGAACATAAGCAGACTGACAACTCGGGGAGCTTGCAAGTGTTTACAAAAAAATGATGCTTAGGAGGTTGACTTTTTTGAAGGGACTTCAGAAGAACCATCATATAACGCCAAAAATCCTTATCAATACGATCATGAAGCAAGCTATAATTGCAAAAGCGATAATAAACAATGTAATAACTGACTTTCCAGAATTATAAACTTCCTCTCCTCAGTTGTATTTGGGGGAAGGTTACTACTTTCTCTGCAGCTCCTGAAGTTCTGCAAAATATGGAGATGAACGTACAATTAGAATGCTAAATTTATTTTCATACTTTTTTCAATATTAGAGCATGTTATAACATCACATAATACAATACTGGATGCAGCTGCTACAGAAATAACTTGCATATGTGATTGTAAAAACGTGAAAATCAAGCACTGTGATTGGGGGAAAAAAATGAATAAGTAAACAGGATGGTTTGTTACTCTGAACAATCAGATTGGCAGGTGTCAGGGTCAATGGGTCTAGCTTGTTTTAATTTTCCTCAACTTCCTCACTTTGTATTGACACCTCATCTTGTACTGGTTTTAAGAATTGTCCTCTTCAGCACTTCCCATCTGATCGTCATCTCGTCATGGAGATGTTGAGTTTGTGCAAGGTGAGCCAATTTAATCTGTTTGCACAGCTGCATCTTTATAAGTTTTCTGGGCGTGCTATCATTCACCTGCACAGCTGCAGTAACAATTACAATGGTAGTATTATTTTACATGAAAAGTTGGAATAAGAGCATCTTGATCTCACAGTGTTCTAATTAAAAGTAATGACGTATACATTTGTGATGCCGATTCAGAATTATTCTTGTGAACTGCTAATCACACTGTCATTGCTGTTCAGTTATATACTCTTATAAAAGATTATACTCATAACCTTTTGAGTAATACACTGAAGTTAGTTTTTGCACGTTATTTTTCATTGTATGCATGTTATGTAATTAGTTGTTTTATTATGAAGCTGGATTTCTTATTTATATCTTTCAACACAAAAATTAGAAGTGATACAATTCACTTATGTAGCTTTTCTCATTTGTTTAAATTGTCCAACTACTTTTGTCTGTGACTGTGTGTGTGTGTGTGTATCTATATATATATATATATATATATATATATATATATATATATATATATATATATATATATATATATAGATAGATAGATAGATAGATAGATAGATAGATATTATATTTCCATTTCGCAATATCAGGGGATAAAAAAAAAAAGTGAGAGACATACTAATCGAAAGTTTTGCGCACCGCGCAGAGGGGTATGAGCGTCACAAATGGCTGTTGTGCCAAACATGTGCCAAGTTGCCATATTCGAAACGTCCTTTTGCGCATCACAGTCCATTCTACACTGAAGCTTATGTTTTATTTTCCAGTAAACACACAGTTTGAAGAGTTGGCGGGTCTCAATGCGATGATAAACAGCTAACTGTTCTCCAAGTCGTAGTCTAGTTGTTTAGTTTTCTTTTTCGTTAAACAGTAAACAAATAAACAAAAAATAAACAGTAAACCTATATAATAACTTTGACCGCTAAGTCAAAGGCTTTGTTAATACTATTTAATGTAGCTTTCTCTCAATCTCATTCCATCCTCTCTCTTCCTCGTCTTCTCCTCTCCCTCTCCTCACACTCTCAGACAGAGAGCACGATTCAGCACATCCCGCTCTGTCAAAGGGTGGTCCGACATCACACACTGTTCACCCCAGTATCACATGCACACCTCGGGGTGAACATTCTAAGATGTTTAATTACTTGCAGAAAATATACTGGGCAGAGGGCTTTAACATTACTATCCAGTGCTTGCTTCAATTTGAGCCTATGTTAAATCAGGCTTAAATAGTCGAGCTATACCCTCTCCTTAGCAGTTACAAAACAACTATCAGTATAATTAAATCAACAACAATAAAAATAGACCCTTGCACAGTAGTATAAAACCTCTCCCTACATATTGGTGAATCTACAGTTTGCATTTCCTTACCTTGATATTTACATTGATTTTAATATTAGGCATGCAGCAGGCTATATTGATTACTGATTGGGGATTTGTCGGCACTTTGAATGCAAAGTTATTGTTTGAGAGGGGCTGCATTCATTCCACTGCTCGTTCAACCTGTTTTATTTGATTCAAATAAATTGTGTTAATATATATATATATCTCAAAGAGCCAGCTGCCCAATAGTTTCGATATGTTGTACATATCTTTCTCAAGGGAGCCTGTGTTTGAATCAAAACATTGGAGGCATTTATAGGTGTTTGACGGCATGACAACTACTTGTTATTGTTTATATTCAAATGCATGATTTATTCTTACATGATGTAATGGTGTTCTACATGAGACATCACTTTTACTTATATCTTTAAATCTATATTAATTCTAATTAACATTATTTTACATAAACTTTTATTTATATTATCATTCAATGCTGGCTCTGAGGATCAGCCTTGATATGGTCTCCCCAGCGCATCAGCATGCACAACTTTTGAATTAATTTTGTTTGTTTAATTATTTTTAACTTTTATATATTTATTGGAATTAATTAGTTCATTCTTTTCTGTTGAGTCCCACTGGTATTATTGTGTTCAGTCTATTTATCCATTTACTTTCTTTTATTCTTCTATATGTCACATTATCTAATTTTAGCTGTTCTAATACTACAGACTTTACATCACTTATGTCATGTCCTTGACTGGTGAAGTGCTGTACTATTGGTTCATTCATTTTTTTATTTCTGATTAATGAAAGGTGGTTCTGAATTCTTTTATATAAAGTTGTTCCAGTCTCTCCAACATATTTTATTTCATCACATTTTTCACAGGCTATTCCATAAACAACATTGCTATTTTTACAGTAGGTATTAGTTTTTAGTGGATATGTGGTGTTCTTATGTTTAATTATATTTCTACTTTTGTCCATGTATTTACAAACTTTACATGTACTGGTGCAAGTATTTGTAGAACCTATTCTGTCAGTTATTCTTTTATGTTTACTGTGAACTAGAATATCACCTAAATTAGCTTCTCTTTTGAATGCTACAACTGGAGCCTTAAGAAACACTTTTTTCCATTTTTCTGAATTATGTAGAACACGCAAGTGTTTCCAAACTATCTTAGAAATATTGGGCAAAAGTTTAGAATACGTCATTACTAATGGGACTCTCTTGACCTTTTTATCTCTATTTTTATAATCTAGTGGATCATCTCTTTTTAGTTTATCCACTTTTCTTAACTCTGTCTCTATAATTCTTTCTTTGTATCCTCTTTTTTTAAGATTTGTTTTTAATACATGTCTTTGTTTTACATAGTCACTTTCTTTAGAGCATATTCTTGGTATTCTTATTCCTAGCCTCTTTGGGATTGTCCTTTTAGTGTGTATTGGATGTGCAGAGGACATGTGTAAATACTGGTGCATGTCAGTAGGTTTATAGAAGAGGTCAGTCTCAATTGAACCTTCTTCAAGTTTTACTACGGTATCTAAAAATTCTATTTCTTTTCTTGTCCATCGAAGGTCCACCTTAATATTACTGTGTATTTCGTTTGCCATTTTATGAAACTGGAAAAGAGATTCTTCTCCATGTGTCCAAACCCCAAAAATATCATCTACAAACCGAATGTATTCTAAAGGTTCTCTTTCTGATTTTCTAAGTAATTGTTCTTCCCATTTCCCCATATATATATATATATATATATATATATATATATATATATATATATATATATATATATAAATCAAACACACACACACACCATAAAAATCAATTAACAGCAATTTCAGTTAGGTTATAATATTAATCCTAACAAAAACAATAGGCTTCCCAGCTATCAGCTTGGAAGCAGAATTGAGATCAAATCGGACTAATAACGAGTACAGATTGCAATTCATAAATCAGTTTAAGGGCAGTTTTAAATAAGAGCAGTTGCAGTACCGGTACATTAAATATAGTTATATTTAAGTGCAAAGTTCGGTACAAGCAAGTAGTAACTGCAGTAGAGTATTTAATTATGGATGGTCAAAACATGCAGGTGGCCACTGGTATATTTTACAGGAGTGTTGGATGGCTGGTGTTCTGCTGGGAAACACTCAGGAACAGCTGAAGTTTGGTGGAAAACTAAATGGTATTTATTTAAGAACACAAGAGGGCAAAAAAAAAAAAAAAAAAACTAACCTAATTGTACAAAAAAATAAACTTCATTTTTTTTGTTTTTTAAGAAAAGAACAAGGCGCAAACGAACAAAAAAAAAACATTTACATTCAAATAAAATTCACCTAAAGCAGGTGCTATAGTCCGCTTCAACACTGAGGTCATTACTGACTCCAAACTATCCCCAAGTGTAAACAAAAGGAAAGCAACCCCAGACTGAACCAAACTGCCAGGGTGTGTGTGTGTGTGTGTGTGTGTGTGTGTGTGTATATATATATATATATATATATATATATATATAGAGAGAGAGAGAGAGAGAGAGAGAGAGAGAGAGAGAGAGAGAGAGAGAGAGAGAGAGAGAGAGAGATGCAGGCATTCAAACCCCTCCCCTATACTGAACAAACTACATAGGCGATTATAGAAAAGTAAACCAAACATTTTATAATCATAAATAAATACAAATGTATTTAAAAAATCAAATATAAATCAATGAATACCTAAATAAACACTAACAAGCTCAGCCAAAGGCTCCCTTTACTTTTCAAGCCCCTCATCCAGAAATTCTACAAGATATAAGGACACGACTGACTGTCGATTTTATTTTTTAATAGTGTTATTTATTTCTCATTAATATCACAAGTAGGCCCACCAGTATACATGCTTGATCTGCATTCCATGCCATTGCCTGTACTGTGCCATGATATGGGCAGGGGGCATGGTGAGGCAGGGCAGTTGGAAGTGGGAGTGCGAGTGTTTTCAGCATTGTGGATTTCTTTTACAGGCTATACCTCTATAAATGTGTACTGGTTAGTGAAAAGAGATGGGGCGTGTTTGTATGCAGCGTAATTTTGAGGTACTAAAATAGCCGACTCCTTCTTGTTGACATATTTTATGAGCAAGTCGCTACAATATATTTAAATTATATTTTGAATAAATACTGTATTGTAATGCTCAGTTTGGGGATGTCAATGCTACTGATATGTGTGGAAGTTTGATTCTGCACTCTGTGTGGAGAATAGGGGGATATTACGTACTGTACCTATGATAGCAGCTTGTCTGGGTAATGGTAACGGTCCATCGTTCTGCATTCTCGCTTGACTGTTGTGTGCAGTTGCTATATTGGTAGTGAATGCGCAGACGGTTTTGCAAGGCACAAACAGATTTGTGAATTGCACAAAAAACTGCTATATTCCAATGTCGTGCAACTACTTTGTGCCATATTGGAATATCTCTCTTTTGTGCCAAGCGGTATTTTTTTACAGGAGGATTGCGCGAAGATTCAAGATCAGGCCCCTCATATTTTCCTTTGCTGTATTAAACATTTTTTTTTTTTTACATGTTTGTTTAATTGAGAGAAAAAGGATGAGTTGTAGCTCAGACACAACTACAAAAACATTTAAATATCAACGAGGAGAAGGAAACTGCAGTGATCACTGCTGTGTCCCTGATGCTCAGCTTCAGCACAATACAGTTCAACAGTAAGCTCTCATTCATCCATTTTTCTGCTTGATGAAATAAACTCTCTGTATACTCTTTGAACGTTTTCTTTCAAAGTAGATGAAAGCATGTTTCCTCACTTTTGTACACATGCAATCTATCTATTTACATTTATTATAGCAAATAAAGTAAAAAAATAAATTAAAAAAAATAGAATAGTTTTTGCTGTCACCTGCAGCACAGTAACCACAATTGAGATCTCTGGGCTTATTCCATATGAATAAAAATTAAAATGTGGTTCAATATTATATTATATACCTGATCTCAAATAAAACCAAGGGAAAAAAAGAGCCCCACAAGAAACACCTCCTGAAAAAGGATTAGTTTTGTTTAATTAAAAACAAGAACAGGAAGACTGAATTAAAAAAACAGTTTCACAAAAATAAAAGAACAAAATGGCAAAAGAGAAGATGCCAAAAAACACAAAATGGTCTGTTAACACAAATACACCTTTAAATAAATTATACACTTGTGAGTTTTTTTCAATGAAAAATGAAAATACTATTATTTACAGTAGCACATATGCACAAACTGAAAGACTTTTGTGATTTAGTATAAAAGTACACAAACATAATCTTAACAAGCACGTACATAATACATAATAGTTAGTATTTTGCAGCGTGTGAGCTGTCTAATATTGGTATAATTTGCTTTCTTCGGAGTATATTTATCATCCTTTTTCGTACGTCAGGCAATTGAAAACCATACAAGAGAGGATTAAGAAGGGGAGGAATGATTAGAAACTCCAGTGACAGGATGGCAGTGACAATTTGGGGCATATCCTTTGAGCCTAATCGACTAAGAGCTATTTCACAAAAACTCGTTATTGAATAGTTGATAAATGTTGTTAAATGCGGGAGACATGTCTGTAGTGCTTTGCTTCTGAATTCCTTGGAGCTTTTCTGACAAACAATAAGTATTTTTACATAGGAAAACACTATAAAAAACAGAGGTGGCAACACCGTACAGGTAGTAATTAAAAAACCAACAACATTGTTTAGAGTAGTTGGTACACAAGATAGCTTAACAACTGACCAGTTGGAACAATATAGTCTTTCAATTTGGTTTCCACACAAAGGCAGTCTTGAAGAAAACAAAATAACAAGGAGCATGTTACAGAATGGAAATAGCCAGGCACCAGCCAGTAATTTACAAACAACTCTATCTGTCATGATATTGTTATAGTGTAATGGTTTACAAATGGCCACATATCTGTCATATGCCATCACTGTTAATATTGAAAATTCAGCAATTGCATAACCATAGATAACAAATATCTGAATGAAACATCCAGCACGAGGAATCACTTGGGTCTCTGATAGAAGATCAGCCAAAAGTTTAGGATAGAAACCAGCACTTCCATAAAGGGCGTTAACAGATAAACTACAGAGAAAGATATACATAGGCTCATGAAGACTTCTTTCCAGAAATATTACTAACAGAACAACTAAGTTTACAAAGATTATCAAGAGGTACCCAATAAGGGCAAATAGAAAATATACATATTTAGTTTTACCCATGTCCCCAAACCCAGTGAGTGTGAAAGTTTCAGTGTAAGACGTGTTTTCCATTCCTGTTTCATGTGTTCAGAGTATCCCAGCCAAGAAGTCCTGTTGATACAAAATACAGGTGGAAATAAATCACATCTCTATAACAAACACTAACCAGCTTTTATAAATACATGCATAGCTATTACGTTGTAATAAAATGTATTACTTAATTGTAATGGGAGAGCTAAATACTGACAGTTGTTTTATTTAAAAAAATAAAATAAAATAAAAATCATATGGGTTTAGTAATTTTTAAACTGTCAGGTGAGTTCTTTTTTATTAATGCACAGTAAACAACTATTTTTAATGACAACTAGAGTGACAAACCTTCATTAAAACACAGCATGATTTGAACAGCTTTGTGGCCTTTGTAACCACCTGCTTAATCTGTGAAACAAGAAACATGTTAAATGTAATTTACCTGTCTTCCAACAGCCGTAGTCAGAGCACCCTGCAGCAGGTAATACAGATGCAGTGTGTTGTCAAACAGAGCATTGTGAGGCTTTATATCCTTCACTCTGGGAGGTGCTGTGTTCACTTTCTATGTTTAAAATATCCAGGATTGAAGCAGTTTGTGTCCAAAGGCCCTGAGCACTCAACTGACTGGCTGGGGATCTCATTAGCTAACTTTGTACTTAGTATACATGTTTCCAGTAAGTTCACGTTCAGTCATTGGCGCCTACTCACTTAAAATTAAAGTCAGTGTTAAAGAACACCCTGTAATGTTTAAAAGAAACTACTTATTTTTTGTGTCCCATGCTGTCTGTGTTGCAGCAGTACATTTATTCAACACAATCTCACTTGTTTTCATATGTTGTATGCGCATATCATTCACAAAACTTTAAGGCCTTTTGATTTGAAGAGTGTTTACAAACTTTCTCCTAGGTTACATTTCTCAACTTTTGCTCAGGATCAGGTAACACTTTACATGAAGGGGATGATGTAAGTGCAAATAATTACGAATGCAAAATTCAAATTGCATTGTGGCCAGGCAATTATTTTGCCCTGCATCCTATGTAAGCTTAAAAGCAGTGCAAATTACTCAACACGCACAAATAATGATCTGCAATTATGATAATGAGGGTCTTAATGAGTGCTTCAGTCTATTTAACGGCTGCACTTGCAGAGTTAGGAGTACAGAGAGAAACAGTCGCTGTATGACATTTGTGGAGCACGAAAAATACAAACCAAAAAAAATATGTCAGAGGAAGGGCAGCAAAGTCCTCTTGGCGCACAGAAAAGAAAAAGGTTTTCTGAGAAGGAGCTGAGAGTCCTTACGGCTGAGGTCACTCAGCATGAAACGGAGTTGTTTGGAAAAGCGAGTATCCTTATGGAATTATATGTAGGCCTGCCTTTTTCAGCATAACATCCAGAACGTTGCCTAACACTCTGGAAAAGGTGGATTGGGCTATCCCTCTAGACATTCCATCTGTGGTCTGAAAGGAACCAGAGGCTAAGTAGTGCAGAGAACACAGCACTTTTAATGCTTTAGCACTGCATCCTCTGGCATTCCAAACAAATTGACCCTGGGACTGAATATGCAGGGTCTTCTCCGAACGTGTTCCTGCCTCTCCTCAACAAGAGCCATGTGTTGCCACATCAGGAAGTGAACCACAGCAGCCACCCTGAAGCCAATGACAGGTCTCTACAGTTGTTTGCTTTTATACAGCTCTTAATTACTCGCTTCCACTATGGTTTGCACCTTGTAAGAAGAGGTGAAAAGTTGTTGGCGGGTCAGCAATTGTCTAATTGCAAGGCAAAATTCTTACATCACATTATAATGTTTGCGCCCGCTTAGTATCCAGATCCCACCCAATTCTGTGCTCTTCTACATTTGAATGTATTTTAATATCATTTTAATGGTTTAATGATGACCAAGTGCAAATTTGATAATGGGTGCAGAACGGCAGGTGAACACCATTCTTTAGCCCCTCCAGGGATTTTGATAAGATGTTGATGAACGCTAGTCCATTTGTCCGAACAGCTAGGGAACATAACAGTGGTTTTTATTTATTAGTGTTCAGATGTTTACAAAAACAGCAATGCACGTACATGTATTGGACTCTATTTAAAAATAGAGTCCAGGGTTTAGTTAAAAATGATTATAACATCACTCTGCAAAGCACATCTGACAGCAATACTGAAGCGTTATTTGAAAGTATAATAAATGTAAAATTGAGTCAAACAAGTGAAGCACTGCTGTTTTATATTTAAGCACTCAATTCATTGCTTTCACATTTTTTTAAAAACATTAAAAAAAGGAAAAACCAAACTGAATTCAGTACTGAAAACAAGTTTCAATACTATTCTCAAAACAGCAGGCTGTATTCCAGAGTGCTGTTGGTCCTAGTTTTGCTCTTACATTTGTGTGGATATTTCCCCCAAAACAACAACGAAGATTGACGTTTGAAATTAAATGAGCGATAATACAGTATCACACCTTTCTGAACAGCTTCTGTATGCACAAGTTTAAATTCCAAATTAAGTTAACTCGGGTTCCACCTGTAATTTGTAACATGCGTTTTTTCTCAATAAATGAATGTACTGTTTTAATTATCTTATCTCTTCATACAAAGTAAAATGTTTTTAATGAATACAAAAAAAAAAAAAACTGGTATTGTGTGTAATACTTTGATGGAACTGGTGGCAACTTATTGGTCATGTTACGCTTGTCTTCCAATGCTAAGGCCAAACATTGCAGCACCTGGTCATGGCGCCAATTAAACCATCCTTGGCTAAGACCCACCTTATATCCTGTCAAAATGTGCCTTAATGTTGCAGGTGATGAACACAAAGGACATAAGGGATCCTCACCCATCCAGAGGTTTAGGTTCTGTGGTGATGGGAGAACATCATATGTTGATCTGATGAGGAAACTGATCCTGTTCTGTTCCATTGTCCGTAGGTCTTGCCATTCAATCTTGTGTTGTTCCACACCCTCCCATCTCATCGATTTTCCCTGCTTGGTCTGGGAAACAGCCTTTACACACCTCATCCTCTCCTCCTGCTTTTGCATCTTGTTGACTATCAGTTTCCTCCTTTGAGCTGGGGTTGCCTTGTACCATGTAGGAGGAGCTGAAGACCTCCTCTCCCATGACCAAGACCAAGACCTCCTCTCCCATGCTGAACTTGCCCATAATAGCACTGATTTCAAGGGCAGCCTTAGCATCTTCCATGGCTTTCTTTGCCGTCCACTTTCTTTCAGTTTTCAACACAGGTGCTGCCACCCTTACACATTTGTCATGTGAATCTACTAATGTCATTTCCAGTTGGACCTTGGCACACTTTAACTCCTCGGTCAGCGTGGAACTCCCAACCATTTCCTGACATATGAACTGAATAAAGCTTCCAGCTTCTCTACTGTTGTCAAGGAAATCTCGCACAGTGTCAGTGGCCACAGTATTCTTGGCAGTAGACCAAACTGAAAGCATCAGTTTCAGTTTGCCTGGTAAAGCGCTGCTGTCTATGATCTTCAACCCTTCCACTGCTTCTTGTCTAACTTCTCCCACACAAACTGTGTCCTTTACATCCCTGTCATACCATCACCCAAGACACTTCATCGGCTTCTCAGACACTGTTGATTATAGAGATGCTTCTTGATTTAGTGGGCTTGAATGGCATTCGTGCCCACTCGATGCTATTGGTTAATTTGCCCAATAACCTATTAGTGCAGGCTACTGTCCATGTATGATCAAATTGGTGATAATGGCATTCCAGAAGCAATGTGCTCTCCTCCCACTACCCATTTTGATGCTCTAATAATTATTTCCATTGCCATGGTAAAATTACTTCCATTGCCATGGAGAAATTGTGCATCCTGCTCTTATTCCAACTTCTAGGCATTGCCATGTAATGCTGAATTCTGAAGTTGAAAAGCTAAATTGAAAATCTCCAAAGTAGGCTTTCACTAAATCAAATGCTGCCCAAAGAGGTTCATGTGGCACTGATCCATATGCATTAGCCAAATCCAGGAATGTCACATGGAGTTCCTTCCTCTCCTTTTTAGCTGATTTAATGTGTTACCAGACTAAGCATCCTGGGAAACATGGAATGCCTGCTTTTGGTACTGAAGTGTCAATGAATTAGTTATTTTAATAGGCAGATTGATACCCTCTGAGCAATAATGCTGAAGAAAATGTTCCCTTCTATGTTTAATAGGGAAATAGGGCAAAACTGACTGATGCTTGTAGAATCTTTTTCTTTTGGTATACAGACTTCACCTGCTCGGCACCATGCTTTTGGTACATAATGTTTTTCCCATGCCACTTTCATCAATTTCCACAGGATTCATAGAACTCCAGAAGCACTCTTGTATACGTTGTACGGAACTCCATTAGGCCGTGGAGATGATGACACCCTTGCTTTTTTTACAGTTTGCTCTACTTCTTTCCACTTAGGTTCACAGTCCTCCATTTATTCTGGTGGATTGATAGGTGGGACGGCTAACTCAACTACCCCCCCCCCCCCGGGAATTTCAACCCATAAGTGTCTCTAATGATTGTGTATTTACATAGTAGTTACTTAGTAAATACATGTATACTTACACATATAAACTATCACTCGTCCCCTCGCCCAAAGCGACTTAAAATTGTTCAGGACTAACTGTGTGAAACTGATGGAGGCAAAGACTGCCAAACAAGGCACATCAAAAGCAGATCAATTGCTACACACCAACAACACCTCTGTGATTTTAAAGCTAAAAGTGCTTTTTAGAACAGCTCACATCCTTGTGAAGCAGCAGGACTGTATTCTGATTGTGTGACCTGGATGAGGCAATAGTATTTAATGTGGGGAAAACCTATAGAAATTACAAACAGGCACAGAAATTTATATATGCTATTGCGAAGACCCAGTGTCAAGCCCAGCTAACCAGAATGACAACAGCAAAATATTTGTCTCTTATCTGGGACGGTTCTACAGATTGTTCCATTTCTGAGGCAGCGATATACTATGAGAAGTAAGCTGTCAACAGTGTTGACCACACAGACTTCAGAAGTTCAGAATATGGGGAAGACAAACGCAGAAAACATCTCTAGAAGCAATTTGCAATCTGCTTACAGAAAACCCTTGGAGAATCATGGAGAAACAAGTTAGTGGCAATGGGTATAGATGGTGCTGCTGTCGTGTGGGATGTGACAAGTGTTGAAATGAATGACAGACGAAACTAACTGCCCTTTCATGTTTGCATTCACTGATTGGAACTTGCTTTTAAACTTTGCTTTTAAAGACATGTGCAAGTAGGTCATCATTCATAGCAGATCGATTGTGCTATTGCAGAATCTGTACACATTCTATCGGAACAGTCCCTTGGAGCAATCTGAAGGAATCCTACATCACAGCTAATCAAACAGTCTTGGAGACACACTGTATATAAGTCCCATGAACAAGTATTTGCCCCCTGTCTGATTTTCTGCATTTTTGCATATTTCTGAGACTGGATGTTATCAGATCTTCAACCAAAATCTAAAATTAGTTGAAAGGCAACATGAGTGAACAAATAAAACACAATGTTGATACTTATTTATTTATTAAAGAAAATTATGCAACACCCAATGCCCCTGTGCAAAAAAGTAATCTCTCCCTTAGACTCAATAACTGGTTACGCCACCTTTAGCAGCAATAACTGCAACCAAACACTTCCTGTAGTTATTGATCAGTCTCTTACAGCACCGTGGAGGAATTTTGGCCCACTCCTTTATGCAGAATTGCTTCAATGACATTTGTGGGTTTTCAAGCATAAACTGCTCGTTTCAGGTCATGCCACAACATCTCAATGGGGTTTAGGTCTGGACTTTGACTAGGCCATTCCAAAACTTTAAACTTTAAATGACCCAACTGCGCTTCAGCTTATGGACAGATGGCCTGATATTCTCCTGTATAATTCTCTGATACAGAACAGAATTCATGGTTCCTTCAATGATGGCAAGTTGTCCAGGTCTTGATGCAGCAAAGCATCTCCAAATCATGACACTACCAACACCATGCTTGACCGTTGGTATGAGGTTCTTACTGTAGAATGCAGTGTTTGGTTTTCACCAGACATAACAGGGCCCATGTTGGCCAAAAAGTTCCACTTTTGACTCATCTGTCCATAGAACATTGTTCCAGAACTCTTGAGGATCATCCAGGTGCTTTTTGACACTTGAGATGAGCATTCATTGTCTTTTTAGTGAGCAGTGGTTTCCGCCTTGCTACTCTGCCATGAATCCCATTTTTGCCCAGGGTCTTTTTGATGGTGGAGTCATAAACACTGACCTTAGCCGAGACAAGAGAGGCCTGCAGATCCCTGGATGTTGTTCTAGGGTCCGACGAGACTTCCTGGACGATTGTGCGCCTTGCTCTTGGAGAGATTTTTGCAGGACGGTCCTGTGTGGAGTGCTCTGCTTTTTTTGTAGATGAAGATTAATTCTGTGTGAAGCGCTTTGCTCCTTTTGTACGTGAAGATGAATCCTGTGTGGAGTGCTCTGCTCCTTTTGTACATGAAGATGAATCCTGTGTAGAGCACTCTGCTTCTTTTGTACATGAAGATGGAAACAGTGTGGAGCCTCTATCTACTCTGTTTAAAAAAAAAAAAAAAAAACCTTTGTTTACCCAACATCTTCATCTGCATGAATGACTGGAATTTTGAATAACTATTCAATTACCAATTAATTATTCACTTGAATCCCAGCACGTGAATTAATAAAGTGCAATTCCCCGTGCTCACATATTATTACTTTTTACTTGCACGTGAAGTGCTGTGCAATCCTCGTGCTTAAATACAAATATACATTTTTTAAACACTTGTGTTACACAGACCCGTTTATATCCCGTGTACCAATGTCTATACACCAACATTTAAACACACCACACGCAACACATAACAGATAATATACACAGGGGCGGGCACTTTGTTACATATACCCCCCTCCTGTGCAAAGCACACATGGCCTCAATGGCCACCTCCCCCCTTAAAAGCCCAAAAGTCCCGCCCAAAGTCCTTGGCCAGGACCAGAGGCTTCCAGGGGCCCACAGGTCGTAATGCTGTCAGCAGGGTAGCATTCTCCTGCCAGGGTAGTCCTAGCAGCGGAAAGGCTGCTTGGGGTGTGGTCTCCTGACCTTCCCCCTCCTTCGGCGCCGGCAGCTCCCCCTGGTGGGGCTTCAACCACAGTTCTTCCTGCAGGGAAGAAACTGCAGAGGGAGCAGGTCTCCGGACCTCCCCCACGATCTCCGGCGGCGAAACTGCTGCTGGGGTTGGCGGTCTCCAGACCTCCTCCCCCTTCTCCGGCAGCGAAACTGCTGCTGGGGTTGGCGGTCTCCAGACCTCCTCCCCCTCCTCCGGCAGCGAAACTGCTGCTGGGGTTGGCGGTCTCCAGACCTCCTCCCCCTCCTCTGGCAGCGAAACTGCTGCTGGGGTTGGCGGTCTCCAGACCTCCTCCCCCTTCTTCGTGGCCGGCAGCTCCCCTTCGTGGGGTTCCGGCCACAGTACTTCCGGCTGTGATGCGGAGCGGCGGGCAACCCCAGGCGATGCGGAGCGGCGGGCAACCCCAGGCGATGCAGAGCGGCGGGCAACCCCAGGCGATGCAGAGCGGCGGGCAACCCCAGGCGATGCAGAGCGGCGGGCAACCCCAGGCGATGCAGAGCGGCGGGCAACCCCAGGCGATGCAGAGCGGCGGGCAACCCCAGGCGATGCAGAGGCATCCTTGGGCGAAGCGAGGCTGGCATCCTTGGGCGAAGCGAGGCTGGCATCCTTGGGCGAAGCGAGGCTGGCATCCTTGGGCGAAGCGAGGCTGGCATCCTTGGGCGAAGCGAGGCTGGCATCCTTGGGCGAAGCGAGGCTGGCATCCTTGGGCGAAGCGAGGCTGGCATCCTTGGGCGAAGCGAGGCTGGCAGTCAGGACAAGCTGGGGTGCGGGTGTTGGCCCTCTTTTCGGCCACTGCAGCCGGGAAGTTCTTCCCCGTGCTTCCCTCAGCAGCCTATGCAAGGGCTGCTGAGGACCGCCAGCATCTAGTCCTGGTCCTTCTGGTGCAGGGAGAGGCAGCTCCTGCGCCTCTCCCCCTGATGGAGGTGGAGGAAGAGGCAGCTCCAGCTCCTCTCCTCGTGATGGTGGGGTAAGTGATACCAGCAGGCATTCGCCCTCTGCTGGTGGTGGAAGTGATACCAGCAGGCATTCGCCCTCTGCTGGTGGTGGAAGTGATACCAGCAGGCATTCGCCCTCTGCTGGTGGTGGAAGTGATACCAGCAGGCATTCGCCCTCTGCTGGTGGACAGGGACCCAGCAGGCATTCACCCTCTGCTGGTGGAGGAGGCAGAGGCAGGCAGAGGCAGCTCCTGCTGCTCTCCCCCTGCCGGTGGAGGTGGCGGAGGCAGAGGCAGCTCCTGCTGCTCTGCTCCTGCCGGTGGAGGTGGCGGAGGCAGAGGCAGCTCTGCTGCTCTGCCCCTGCCGGTGGAGGTGGCGGAGGCAGAGGCAGCTCCTGCTGCTCTGCGCCTGCCGGTGGAGGTGGCGGAGGCAGAGGCAGCTCCTGCTGCTCTGCCCCTGCCGGTGGAGGTGGCGGAGGCAGAGGCAGCTCCTGCTGCTCTGCTCCCTGCCGGTGGAGGAGGCGGAGGCAGAGGCAGCTCCTGCTGCTCTGCCCCTGCCGGTGGAGGTGGCGGAGGCAGAGGCAGCTCCTGCTGCTCTGCTCCTGCCGGTGGAGGTGGCGGAGGCAGAGGCAGCTCCTGCTGCTCTGCGCCTGCCGGTGGAGGTGGCGGAGGCAGAGGCAGCTCCTGCTGCTCTGCTCCTGCCGGTGGAGGTGGCGGAGGCAGAGGCAGCTCCTGCTGCTCTGCTCCTGCCCATGGAGGTAGGAGCGGCGTGTAGTCTCCTGGTGGTGGAGGTGGGAGCGGTGTGTAGTCTACCCTTGTTACAGGGGACTGGTGCGGCTCTCCCTCACTTGCAGGGGACTGGTGCGGCTCTTCCTCCCTTGCAGGAGACTGGTGCGGCTGTGGAGACAGCGGTGGGACCTCTGCCTTCCTCTTCCCCTTTCCCCTTCTCTGCCACCTCCTCACCTTCCTCTCCTGCGGCAGTTCCTCCTCTCCTTCCTGGTAGGGGCAGCGCACCACCGGGTGCCCAAACTCCCCACAGGCAAGGCACCAGCCCTGGTCCTCCAGACCACCGAGGAACTCCTCCAGGTCCTGGCAGCCATCTCTCCAGTCCCAGCCTTCCATGTTTTATTTATTTTTTTTTTTTTTTTTGACAAAACACCTCTCCTGGTCTGACGCTTGGAGGCGCTGTTATCCCACGCAGGACACCACGTGTCACAGAGACGGCCGAAGTGGGCGGCGTCAGAACCAGGAAAGGTAATGAAATACACAAAACACAGGACGGATGAAATGAAATGATGAAGACGCCTGTTGGCGCCGGTTTATTACAAAATAAAAGGTTTAACAAACACGAAAAACACAGGACACGGCACTCTACGCCAAAATAAATAGACAAACGAAAACAGACTACTACTAATTTCCTCCGTCTCCAATCCCGTTCTCCGCTCACCGAACACCCAACCCCCAGTATGTGACAACGTGCATCTATATATACTATTGTGCTGGGATTCAATTACCAATTAATTATTCACTTGAATCCCAGCACGTGAATTAATAAAAGTGCAATTCCCCGTGCTCACATATTACTACATTTTACTTGCACGTGAAGTGCTGTGCAATCCTCGTGCCTAAATACACATATACATTTTTAAACACTCGTGTTACACAGACCCGTTTATATCCCGTGTACCAATGTCTATACACCAACATTTAAACACACCACACGCAACACATAACAGATAATATACACAGGGGCGGGCACTTTGTTACACTTGGACTTTATGTTGAAGTACTTCTGCACCAAGTCTGATGGAAATAGTTAAGGTTCCCAAGGTGTCCAGGCACTCACCAATTACATATCTTGCCAACAGATAAGTCTTTTGAATGGGCTTTGTCTTTAAACCTGATGTTGGCATCCTTACAGTTTCACTTTTCATTGAATGCTTGCATCTTTGTGGAATGCAATCAGAAGCATGCCTGTCAGGAGATGCATAACATGTAGAGTAGTGCATTTCACAGCCACGGTCACGACCACACCATTCTGGAGATCCATTATGCTCTTTTTTCTTTTCTTTTAATAGCTATTTGCACCTTTCAAACTTTCTTGCTGACCTGCTGAAATGGACATACTGAAATGGAATCAACACAGGAGTTTGTGAGACAGCATTTCCTGGAGGGAGTTTTTAGTAGTAATGCAGTTCCTCCCTCAGCATGAAAGAGGGTAGCTTGCACAGCAAGCGCCCAGCCCGTTTATTAATGTTGAATGTCTGTATTGTATTGTTGGTCCCTGATTAAAATCGCCTTGTTGATGATGAATGGCTTCGTGAAAGATGGAATAGTTTTTGATTGTTGAAACCCTCATGCTGATAATTCTGAAATTTGATGAGATTTTTTTTTTTTAATTTTTCAGTGGCAGGGCTACAGGGCCCCTACCCCTGCCCCTGAGCAGAGGTGCTGGGAGCACTGATTAAAGACATAATATTTAAAGTGAACAACCTGTCAGGAAAAGCCTATGCTGACTCTCTACAATGTTTGGTGCAGTTTGTTGATGGATTGCCGTAGTTACCAGCTAAGAATGGAGGCACAGCATGAAATTTTGTTTGTTTCCAAACACTTTCCAGAACATCAAACTACATATTCACCCTTACAAAACATTGATTGTTTTTGTAAGATGATGAAATAAAGTGTTTTTTCTACCTTATGGAGGAATTTCTTCAAAACTAGAACACATTGCCATACCTTGCGTATCCTGGAGTAAACTATATTGTTAAACTTATAATTAAAATACTTGTGAAAGTGGGTGGATATATGCTGATAGACACAAGAGAGATACACAATTTACTGTTGACAACACCACACTGGCACGCAAGATTTTTTACAATGTATTTGTAGTGGCAGGTGGTCACCGTGTTAATTCTGTATAATGTACATTTGTTAAGTTTTGCTATTTAAGCCGTCAAATTAGACAGTGCAAACCAATACCTAAACATATAGTCAACAGTTTGTACAGTTTGTGATTGGATTGTTTTCGTAAAAATAACGTTGAAGTTATTTTAATAATTCTTATTTCAATCGAACAATACAAATTATATAGCGTTTGTACAGTACTGTATACTTTACTGTAATTGATTCATTCACTGCCATTCTTTCAACAGTTTTCACAAGGATAGTTAACAAAAAATAAACTGTAATACTGTAAACGTGTGAGTTCTGTTACTTATATGCATGTTAATGCCAAGGCTTATTGCACCTGTGGTTAACTTGACACCTTGGATAATCAGTACTAAATGGCAACCCTGTGTGGTGTCGAGCCAGGGATTCTGTTCTAAATGAGAGTTCCACTCCCAGACATTCCATTTTCTCCTACCCTTTGCTAATTGCATCAAACCCTCTATGGAGTTTTTGCTTTCTTTCATTGCCTTACATGCTTGCTACTTGCAGTAGCAGAATAGTCTTGAGTGCAGGAAAGATTCCACTGCTCAAAACAGCAGACTAGTGACTTCTCTCAACATTTGAATGTTTATTTATTTTTCAGTATAAAACACAAAAACGTTTTAATTGGCTTTCCAAGGGTAGTCTTGCTGCAAAGTTAAATGGTTCTGATAGTTAAAAGATACCTACCTTCTACCTCGACAGCTTTCCAAAAATAATTTCTCATTTAAAGCATATGAATGAGTCTATATGGTGGTGAATCTAAATAAGTCACTAAAACAGACCCTCCCTGACATTTTCAATAATCTTGAGAATTTACATTACACTACATGTGTCTACAGTTATTTTTGTCATGCCATGAAGTGACCAGATCTTTTTTTTTTTTTTTTTTTTGTATTTTGTTATCATGACATACTGCACCACAAATACATGCTATTGCTTAGCTGCAGACTGCACCATTTAAAACAAACTGTATACAAAACATTCACAAAGTATGAAATATTTGTAAGATGGAAGTGAACTTTGCTCTACATTATTTACTCATATGAGGATATTTTAATAGAGGAATTTCAAAAAAGACTTTACAAAACCCCAGGTGAGAGGAATGCACTTCAACATCCAGCTCACCTGTTGGATTGGATGAGTGTCAAACTGGCTGCTCCATACAGCTTTGTAAAAAAGTAATAGATTACTGTACCTTCACATTAGAAGGTAGCTACAGTATTCTTACTAATATCTAATTTATAGAAAAAACATGACTTACAGTATTAATATGAATGTGTGACAGAAGGATAACAAACTTGCCAAAGGTTTGTTTACTTTCATGTTTTTCATGACAGACCCCCTATTTAACTAATTTAGATATCCAACACGTTTAATAGATCCCTGTGCCTTTATTATGTGAAATGCATGCTTCTTGTTAATACCTTTGGTTTGATTCTTTTTCTTTTCTTTTTTTTTTAGGTGTTTCTGAGAAAAACTACAAGAGCTACTTAAAATTCCTGAGAGGAGCGTGGAGAATGTACCCAAAGTCGCATTGTTTACTCTCACTGGACTAATGGAAATAAACAACTACAAATATGTATATTTTGCCATCACCCTTGTTGGATATCTGTTAATCATTTGTTTTAACTGCATTCTGATTTCCAGTATATATCTAAACAAAAGTCTTCCCGAGCCCATGTACATCTTTCTCTGTGCTTTACTTGTCAATGCTCTCTATGGGACTTCTGCTTTCTACCGAAACTCTTGACTGACTTTCTGTCTGATGTCCACTTGATTTTCTACACTGGATGCTTACTTCAAATATTTGTTCTCTTCACTTATGCTGCATCTGAATTTACAATTTTAACAGTAATGGCATATGATCGGTATGTCAATTTGTAAACCTTTACACTACCATATCATTATGACACCTTCATCTGTTAAAATAATGTTGTTAGTCTGGCTTCTTCCTGGCTGTTTGATAGGAGGCATAGTTATTTTAACTAGCAGACAAACTCTGTTTATTCTCATATTCAAATATTTAAAATCTGTCTCATAAGCTCAAAGGAATATAGAAGAAAAGTGTGTGCCACGCCTTTTAACTCATATTAAAATATACATTTTCTATGGGCTTACATTACCATTCCATATTCAGATAACAGCTTTGTTGCCAGATACATTTCCATTCCATAAATGTAATATTGCACTCGTTTTGTTTGATTAATTAAGAATTTACCAAGTTTTTTCGATCTTTATTTTTCCATTTAAGCAGAGAATGGGTGAAATCGACCTTTATGCTTTAAAAAAAAAAAAAAAAAAACAACTTTTTATGCCATTGATTGATTGACGAATCAATTAATAAAACCTAAAAAAAGACACATGCAACACAGCAGCTTATACAACAGAACATTTAAAAGAAGCCGAGTTATCTAGAAGAAAACAAATGATCAATTAGCCCTGCGAGACACATAGCTAAAAGGAGCTCTCTTAGAATGAGATTCACAGAAAATACATAATTGACTCGTTAATCATTTTAGCATTTTATTTTGTCCAGTTAGAAATGTTTGTGTATTGTTTTTAAAGGGTTACATTTGATTCTAATAAAACTTCCAAACATTCTTCTTATGTGTTTGTGTCTTTTTCGTTCAGAGGCTTAGCACAACCTTGCCTTCGTGTTTCCAAACTACTGTAATTGAGTGAGTGTGATTATGCTTGAAATGCAATTGCTTGCTCTTAAACAATCATTAACAGCTGTGTTTTACTGCCAAAAAGTTGCTAAGCCCCCTCCTTGTCCAAACGTCTCACACGCATTATATCACTTATAAACATGTAATGACAATATTTTGTACTTCTTATGATGCAAAGAAAGTGGGAAAATGTTGTGCATTTATTGATAAAAAGAATTGGTATGGTTGAGGGGATCAATGCATATCAAAAAATCCAATGAGGGTTCAATAAACAAACAAAAGTACAAACTTTATAATTCATGTTCATTTTTTAGGCCACTTTCAGTTTTAGTCCTGCTTAGTTGCGCTAATTAAAAGATACATTGGGCCATCAATCAAAATGACTATCAAAAAATGTGAAACACTTTCTGATCACTTTGAGAACCAGAAATGCGTTTTTATGACATGCAGTGTGAGGGAATCCAGAGAGCTAAGAGGAGGAATGTAAAACAATGCTGTGAATACAATAAAGACGATTGCTACCACCTGTGAGACCTTGTAGTAGGGACTCGTTCTAGTCAAAGACTACTTGTGTTTTGTTCTGCTTTACTTCGGCCTATGTGCCGTTTGTTTTTTTGGAGTGTTTTGTTTAAAATGTTTGTTTTGTTTAATAAAAGCTGAGCGCTGTAGCGTTTCAGTTTGCCCCTCCATTCATTGTTTTGGTTTTGTATTCCTTGTCCATGATGTCACCGCAGCAACGCACTGCAACCACTCTGCCAGACCATCCTACATTTTTGTTTTGGCCATTGTGCCTTATTTGAGTTCTGTTTTTGATTTTTTTTTTTTTAAATGTGCATTAGAGCTTAAACTGTAGATTCCCTGCTGATAACACCTGGGCCCACGTTAATTAAATGGAATAAAAGATGTTCATTATTGAAAACAAAGCGCTCCCTTGGTTGCCCTTGTTTACACAATCATTGAGTACCAATCAATTACAAACTCGCAGTGGGATTTACTATAGAACTTGTTATGATCAAACTAACTGAAAACACTTATATTCTGCATGTGATGTTTTGTCTTACATTTTTTTATTCTTTTGATATTGATATGCGAAATTTAATTGCATTCTGTTCTGTATTTTTTACCTATTTTAATACAGTTATATACATAAGAAATGAAAGGCAGTTTAATCCATCGGATTCTATAGTGGGGCCCCAACCTTCACCCCCAAAAAGAGTTTCATAATCATACAGTAGCACCTCGCTAAACCGGACTCTGAAATAACACTAATGTGTTTTGGGTAGGCTACACATTACATTATGTAAAAATATAAATTTGTACAGTAGGCCTTGGTGTACAATGCAAATAAAAGATTTTTATCTATCTTTTTAGATATTTTAAATGATTTTAGGGGTTTTTTTTATTTTAATTATAGATCATGATCCTATACAGATCCTCAGAATGAGTTGGAGGGGTTAATGGCACATGTGTGCAGTCTACTGCTCCCAACACGCTGGGAAAACCACAAATGTCATAAAAATGTGTTTTCAAGGCTTGTAAGTTCACCCTGACTTTAGTGAAAATGATGTACTTGGGTGTTCGTCTCAATCATACATTGAGCACAATTGGCAACTCACGAGAAAAAGCGGACTGGGAAATGCCAGCAACAACTGCGACTGTTTAAAACATGCTTTCAAAAGTTCTTAACAAACTGATGCAATTGTAAGTGTCGCAATTGCCAGGAAATTTAGTACATCTCATTATAAAATTTGAGAACCCCCATTTGCACTATCTCCGCTCCCTTTTTGCAAATTGGTTGAACCGCAAGGAAAAACTGCTTCCACAAAACATTCCCTAAAAAGTCGCTAACAGCATTGCGCATGTTTAGTACATTTCACCCTAGACTTCCAACTCGTTTGCAGCTCGTTTGCAACTATTGCGACAGGCGCAACACTTTAGTACATCTACCCCTAAGTGTTTTTTCCACATCCCTTCCTTATGTACTGTATGTCTTGCCGTAAACTCAATAGAGCAGTCATTTATTGTAAGTACAATCGCTCTTCTCTCTTGGGAAGAGAGGATATTCCCAAACGGTCTGCACTTATTATCAAGATGCAGAGTAATGAGCACCTGATCTATCTATTACTATACTGTGCTTATTAAAAAAAAAAAAAAAACCCTAACCCTGAAGCTGCATTCACTAATAGATAATTAATTTATCAGATGCACATACTACTCATTTTGTTCCATATAGAATAATTATTTTGGCTGGTAGGCAGAATATGGTATCAGCACTAAAGAACTAAGGTAAAAAAGGACTGTCAGGAACATGCGGCTTTAATAATATGTTAGACATAGTGCAGACATCTCAAAGCATTTACACCAGTCTTTAATAAAATCCTATTTTTTGAAAGGAGAAAATGTCATGTGCATGATAAAAAACTGAGAAGCAAACAGCTATAATGTATATAAAAGGCCATGAAAAGTAGTACTTAACTTGTTTGGTCTTATAAAATAAGTAGCTTTTTTTTCTCCTCCAAAAAAATACACTAATTTAAGACTGGAGTAAAATATAACCCATTATAACATTAAGAAAAAGTGAGAATAAAGCCAAAGACACTGGCTATGTATGAGGCAGGCATGTCCAGACTCACTAAGAGATTTTCCTTCAGTTTTTATCAGCTAATAATATACTGTTTTCACACACAATACCCTTTTACTCCTACATTTTTAATTTAACATTTACTTCTCAACTAATTAATGCTGAACACCACCTTTTTGCCTTCATAATAAGGAACTTGTCTAAAATTCATAGTGCAGTAAATGAATTTGATATGTCTTAATGAGGGGGTCTATTCAGTTGATCTAAGCTGTAGCGTATTATAATATCATAGCCATTCAAGAAAACAAACTTACTTAAGTGATGCTGGTGCGGCCCATTGTCTACCAACAAGCAACCTGGGAGACATCAGGCCTGGTGCACCGCGAGGTATAGGTAGCAGCAGTACAGGACCCTGCATCCTGGGCCTGGACTTCTACAGGAAGAGGACTCCTCAAGTTCCAGGGAGGCTTTTAACAGCCTTCAAGAAGTGCTGACTCAAGTACCTGTGCTGCTGCCTCCTGATCCAGCCATCCGTTCTTGCTTGACTCTGATACCAGCAATGACAGGATTAGAGCAGTCCTGTCGCAGCAGTGGCCAGGTGGAGCGGGGGTGGTGGCTTACTTCAGCCGCAGTCCAGTGGTAGCTGACTTTCTGGGAACAAGAGGGGTAGGTGGCGTTTTGGATCAAACAACTGCAGCCTCTTAACTATCAGATCAAGCACCGGGCTGGAGAGCACCACACACGCCAATAAACAGGACCAGGAACAGTGTCATCCAGTATGGATGCAGCGAGCCGTCCACGGTCAATGTGGCGGAGTGGAGATGACAGCACGATTGGGATCCTGACCTGCAACTGGTACTGCGCTGGCTGGAAGCACACCAGCTACTGCCCTGGGAGGAGTTTCCCCTGCAGTCAGCAGCAATATTCGAGACGGCATCCTCCAGCGGCGGTGACGAGAGCCGGGAGACCGGGAGGTGATGTCGCAGGTGGTGGTAACAGGCTCCTTGAAAGCAGTGGTTCTCCAGACCCAGCACAGCACCCCAGGTTCGACATACTTTTGGAGTTGCCATGGCATTTTACTTTGAGCGCTGCCGCTGGGATGTGGAGGACTATTGCCAGTGCTGCGATAAGTGTGTGGTGTGGAAAGGACCCCTGGGCTGGTTGCATGCCCCGCTATAGCAGTTCCCAGTCAGCGGCCATTTGGGGGTCGACGTCTTGGGTCCCTTTCCTCGATATGACGGGGGAACCTCTTTACACTGGTGGCAGTGGACTATTTCACAGTGGCTTGAGGTGCTGCTGGAGTGGTTCTTCTGCTGGTTTGGGTTTCTCCAACTTTGGCTGAGCTGCTGTTTCTCCGTCCGCCAGACACTGCTGAGGAAGCATCCGGACCAGAATACGGCAGGAGCTTGTAGGACCGGCTGGACACTGCACATCGATTGGGAAAGGAGTTTCTTGCCGGTGCGAGGCCGCTGTTACAAGCTAGACAGCACCTGGATAGGGCCCTGCCAGGGAATTCCACTCAGGGAATGCAAAGTTGTGCTACACAGGCACCAGCTTGCACCATACCGGGGACGGGACACTGATAACTTGGCAGGCAGGGCTAGGAACTCAGCCTCACCGCTGCCCTGGACTTTAACATCACTAATCAGACCTTCCAGCCAGCAGCCTGCCAGGGCCAGGCCAGGTGGTAGTACAACCGCAGTCTGCAGTTGTGGGTATCCCGGCTGCTATATCCTGCCGCCGGTCACAATGCCACCGCCCTCCAATAAAAATAGCAACCTGGAATTGGCCGAGCGCCGCCCTGGTGGGGAGGGCTAAGGTCGGCCAGGATGTCTTAGGCACACCAGCGCACTAACGACGTCTGTAATTGGCTAGGTGCCTGCGGGCCTGCCTGTAAGTTACCCAGAGCTGCATGGTCCTCAAACGCTGTAGATCTGAGGTGGCTGCATGGCGGGCCTGCAGAGTGAAAAGAAGCGGACGGCTGACAGCACATGTTTTGGACGACGCATGTGTCCAGCTTTGCAGCCTCCGTGCTAGCTGTGGTGTGAGTGCTGTTTGTGCTGCAGTTGGTTCCTTCTTCACTAATTTATTACAATAGTTTGCAAAACAATTGAGATCTACATAGTGACTAGAAGTGCACAGCAATAAAATATTTATGCAAAAATGTTTTAAGCAAAGTGGACAACCCACCCCCCCCCCACCACCCATGGGGACCTTTTAGCACCATAGAAAAAAAAAAATTGTTATGGCCCTCTTGACCCCTATCTAAAGAACAAATGCTTTCACTTCAGTTTATCAAATTCAACAGGGACCAGTGCAATGGTGCCACAGGAGAGCCTGAGTCATTAGGAATACTGAGTCTCAAAGCATTCCAAATGATGTGCTGCTCTTGAAACTCTGAATAACTTCACAGTGCTTCGGGTTACTGTGGCCTGGTTTCTTACTGTTTGGTGGCCTGGTTTCTGAATTTAAGAGCAGATAGAATATGAATATATATATATATATATATATATATATATATATATATATATATTATTTATATTTATATATTTATTATTTATTTATTTTCCATATAATTGATTTCCATTGAAATTTGTCAGCTGTCAGCTTGAGTTATTACTGTGACTTGAAAACCAATACGACGTAGCCTACCATATGCACTGAGAAGCACTTTTTATTGTGACTGATTGCACTCACAAAGTGAGAATAGCCAGAATAAATATAACATAAAAATAAATCATTATTTTAAATGATGAATTGCATTTGACAACAGGCCTTTTTCAGTTATAACTCACTGGTTAAAAAAAAAAGATTGTTATCAGTTCAATTAGGTTGATATATTAAGTACACAGAAAAATAACTTAGATAGCACTGAAACACATGCTGTGAAAAAAAGACTTCTTAATTTGTTTAAATATAAAATTGTCACCTACACCTATAGCTACACTTTTATCATGTTCCACCTTTTTGTCTTTCTTAGAATTCAAAATGTCTTTGTATCACAGAAAATATTTCCCAGAAAGAATGTATCTTTTTTCGACCCACAGGGGTTCCTCTAGTCATATCGTGCTTGTAAGCAGACCATAAGCCCACAGCAGTTTTGTTTTGGATTAACATAATTGGATGGTAAATGATTACAAACTTTAGAAGTTCCCCTTGACTATTGTATATACATATTCATGTGTTTTATATTTTTAAAAAGTCTCTGTGGTAAAACAGCCCAGAGACTCTGTTAACAGGGAAAACATGTTTGCCAAGACCCTGTGCTGTCCAGGTTTGTTTCCCTCTTGTAACTTAGTAACTGGCAACATTTGAGAAGAAGAATGCAGGGAATTGAATCATAAGGGGATGTGTTGGGATAGCTAATTAGTGCAAGACTACATCATCCTTCTCACTTACTGACTACAGTGCTTAGAATAATTGCTATATTAAAAAGCTATTATCATACGTTTGAAATGTACTGACAGTCAAATCCAGGCCAAATATTTAGACAGGGGGAAAAAGTAAAAAAAAAAAGTTTTTGTGGACCATTTGCATTTTGAGGTGGAAATTGGATTCTAATAAATACTTCTACTAGCTCACTTTGTTTATTTACAAGAACTTATATTTTCCAAGTTATATTCTCCAGTTAAAAGTTCATTGAATTGGGCCCTTTTTTTTGACATGCTTACTACAGAAGCTTTAAAACTCACAATACCATAATGTGTGTCAATTCAAACTGTATAGAGTATAGAATACGCATTCTTGTCAGTTTTATAGCTGAATTGTGACAGACTAGATCTGTGATCTTAGCGTGACGGATCTTAGGTGCTGTCTGTCTGTATGCCAATACAGTGTGTCTCAATTTAGTTTTTACATATTATTATTCAGTTGTCATTAAACATGGTTTGTCAGTCTTTAGCACAAGGTGACAATGGTATCAAGTTAATATAGTGTATCTGAGGCATCTTTCTGTCAATTTTAAATGCATATAGCTCATTTAGATCATGGTAATCTAAATGTTACTGACAGCCATCATTTAGTATTTTAGAAGGGATGGATGGCACTAGCATGTCTCTTAACTTTATTAACATTATCACAGCCCCCTGTATCAGTGATGGAAGTGTTTTGGTTCTTCAGCAGCAGCAATGAAATATCTACATGCAAATTGAATGATAAAAAACAAGTAAAGGACCAAAAGACAGTGCTATAAAAAAAGAAGTGAACCCTTCGTTAGCAGCCCTTTATCATTCTCTACTGAGACACTACAAGGGGTAGGACAGGCATTACTTAGGAAGGCTTCAGCTGATTACTGACAGAGGAAACATAACAAATATTGAAATGTGATGTTTTAGTTTATAAAAATGTGTATGTCCAAAATCCTCATACCTAGTATGACGCAAAATCTACCTGCTAATCAGCACAAGCTTCAGAGAGGCTTGTCTGCTTTTTTTTTTTTTTTTTTTTCACCTCTCATCTCTAGAAGAGGCTGCCTGTGTCACTTCTGGTGTGTGTGTGTGTCTCCCTCTTCTGGTTTCATGGCACATTGCTTCAATATATATTTTTGGCATTAATTTCATTAATTTCTTGGCATTATAGATGTAGTGATCATATGTGTTTCTAGTAAAATATTATCAGGTTCATACAAATGGTACCTAGTTCATGGTACCTAGTTTGCTATGACTACAGAAGGCAGTGGTAAATGGACTTCAATGCATTTTAGTGTTAAATCAATTGTTATCGTGGCACTCTGCAATTTCAGTTTTCTACAGTCACAGATAGTATATCCATATAATACATGGTTATGATGTAGTGTTGCCAAACTGCTTTACCAAACCAGATATTATTGTATGCTATGCAGTAGATAGACAAACAGGCAGTTATTTATACTGTATGCTTGATATATCAATGAATTCCAGATTAAACTATCCTGCCAGTAAGTGGGTTACATTGTATTTGTTTTCATTATACAGATCAATCACATTATGATACCGCCTCTTGTCTGTTTCAAAGAGCTGATAGATGGTCACCTGTTTTCTGGGGTTGCTATGGAAATTCCTTTCACTCCCTGGCTGAACAAATCCCCAGCTGATTTGATTGTTACAGCTTTGGGACACAGGTAAAGAAGTTGCTGCTAGTGTTTCTCAGATTGTGTAAAAATACACATAAAAGAATAGAAGCAATGGCTTGAATTGTTAAAAAAATAAAATAAAATAAAAAAAAAAAATATCTATTGGACACCATGCTTTGCACTGAATCTGTTGATAACCTAAATAAATCTAACATAAAAAATTAAATTTTATTTTAAATGATTAATTGCATTTGACACCAGGCCTTTTTCACAGTTTTAACTTAATAGTTAAAAATAAAAAGAAAATATTTGTATTAATTCAATTAGGCTGATCTATTAAGCACACAGACAGAAAACTGAGATAGCACTGAAATGCTGATCCTCTCTCAAGAGGGGCTGCCGTGTCACTTCTCGTGTGTGTGTGTCTCCCTCTTCTGGTTTCATGGCTCATCGTTTCAATATATATTTCTGGTTTTAATGTCAGTTTCTTGGCATTATAGATGTAGTGCTCACATGTGTTTCTAGTAAAATATTATCAGGTTCATATAAATGGTACCTGGTTCATAACTGCCTTTGGGGAAAGTAAACAAACTGGAATATCAACATGGCTTGCTATGACTACAGAAGGTAGCGGTAAATGGACATCAATGCATTTTAGTGTTAAATTGATTGTTATCATGGCACTCTGTAATTTCAGTTTTCTACTGTCACAAATAATACATCAATATGTATTAGTAGGGACATGGTGCTTTGCAAACCAGATAGACAAACAGGGAGCTGTTTATATTGTATGCTTATTACAACAATGTAATGCATCTTAAACTATACTGCAAGTAAATGGGTATGTTGTATTTGTTTTCATTATACAACAAAATCACATTATGATACCACCTCTTGTCTGTTTCAAAGAGCTGATAGATGGTCACCTGTTTTCTGGGGTTGCTATGGAAATTCCTTTCACTCCCTGGCTGAACAAATCCCCAGCTGATTTGATTGTTACAGCTCTAGGAGATAAGCAAGCAGCTGTCTGTAACTTTCCCGCTAGTGTCTCTCAGATTGTGTAAAAATACACATAAAAGAATGGAAGCAATGATTTGAACTGTTAAAAAAAAAAATTAAAATAAGCTGCACATATACACACATGAAAAACAAGATCCTTGTAATGATTATGCTTCACAGCATCAGTAGAGTTAAACAGAATCACCTGAATGAGACTGTGGCCAAAACATGCTGCTAATTGTGACCCTCAGGAATTACAACAGATCCCACAAGCACACTGCAATTTACTTCTGATGCAAGTCTTTAGTGTGGTGCTTCAATTGCTTGCAGTACAAGATGGCTTACTGTACATTAATGATTAGCTTAAATTCTCCAGTTTGCGTCACTCTGAGATGATGAAGATGTTTGTCAGAGGTCATAATGTCTATTGTGGCTTTCCATCCCTTAGTTATCCTTTAATAATAATTTATAATGGCTGTCTAAAGAATAAAACAAAGTGGAAAAACAATGGCAGCCCCTGTAGAGATGTGAAGGGCTGATTAAGCCTAAGGAACAGAGTATTAGCTGATAAGAATGAACTAATTAACTCCCATTTGACAATGTTAATGTACCAGTCCTGTATTTCTTGTAGAATTCATAGGGGAAAAAGCTCTTATGTTGAATTAAATAATTAAATATGCTGAATTTTCTTACAGAAAAAGTTGCACTGCTATCCAATTATATATACAGTAGCGTGCACATTTATAGGACTATCTCCAGATTTGTCATTTATATCCTTTATATACCTACCTGCATAAAAACCTTAGGTTGTGATTATTTAAATCTTTAAGTTTTATCAAGTATTCCATGGTATAGAAACAATAGGCACTCGTGTGATAATGTAAGACCACTTTGTATTATAATTAGGCTTCTTAAAACAACTTATACATGGCCTCGTGCATTTTACTGTTTGTGGCTATGTGTTCCTTTTCTCTTACTATATTGAACTGCATCACCAATTAAATTAGACAATCACAATTTATATGCGATCCTGTGGGGGAGGGGAGAGAACCAGGATAGTGCATGGTGTGTGTGTGTAGAGGGCCTGCATGTTGGGTGTATGCGTGCAGGGCCTGCATGTTGTGTGTGCGTGCAGAGGGGTTGCATTGTGTCTGCATGCGTGTAGGGGTTGTGTGTTGTGTGTGGAGGGGAATTGGGCTGCAGGTTTCGTGGTAAAGATGGGGGTTGGGGGAAGAGAGGGCATATAATGCACTCCTCTGGCATCTCAAAATGGGCGGTGTCCCACCTACAGCTTGTTCAGAATACCGCTGCTAGAATTTTGACTAAAACCAAAAAAAAAATCAGCATATCACCCATTTTAGCTTCCTTGCACTGCCTCCCTGTTCAATATAGAATTGATTTTAAATCAATTAATCTTATTATTGACCTATAAAGCCTTGAATGGAGCAGCACCTAGCTATTTGCAGGAGCTACTGACCGCGTATCTCCCAAATCGCACTCTTAGATCACAGGAGGCGGGGCTGCTCGTTGTTCCCAGGGTCAATAAAATCAATACGGGAGGTAATATGGAATGCACTACCTCCATGTGTTAGGGAAGCTGGGTCAGTGGGTATTTTTAAGTCTCAACTTAAAACACATTTTTATAAAATGGCATTTTTATCTTAGTAGTGTTAATGCAACATAAGTGCTAGCTTTTAATGATTTTAAAATCGTTTAAGATTTTGTTAATAAATTATTATTATTATTATTTTATTATTATTTGTATATTTTGTATTTTATTGTATTTTTTATGTATTTATGTAGCGTGCATATGAGGTTGCGCAGTACCGGTACTGCGAGCGCATAGACCTGAAGGAGGCGAGCCACAATGCCGGGGAGTGGGTGATCCCAGCTGCAGACAGGTAATCCAGGAGCTTGAGTTCCTGATCTGCCAGCTACAGAAGGGCCGCCAGCCTGTGTGGCAGACCTCCACGCTCTTGACGGGAGTCAAGGCGCTCTTTTTTATCTGTATGACTCTGCATTTTTACACGTTTGCATTGTTTTAATATTTTTATTGTGGTGCAATAACTAGTTCTTAGGCTCATTTTTTGCTGTGTATATTTATTGTTACAAACATATGGGAGCTTGCTGTGGACGTTTTTTTTTTTGTTTTTTTTTTCATTTTTAACACGCTGCTGGCTTTAGGAGTGTTGGTAACATTTGACTGCAAAGGACAACGCAACTTTCGTATGCTATCATTATTACATTTTAAAGATCAACATTGCTTCTCGGTTTAAACCCCACGGCTTCAGCAGACTACAATACAACACAGGCGGTTTGCAGCTTTGTCTTGCAACACAGAAGTGCAGAAGATCAGTATTCTTTCTCTTCTTTTTTCTAACCTCTCATAAGGATTGGCTGCATATCGGCAGCTATTGTGATTTTGTTTGTTGTTGTTTTTTTCCCCCTTGGAGAACTCTTTTTTTGTTTGTTTTAATCTTCTCTTTACTCTTGACCTTCCTTTCTTCTCACTACTACCTTCCCCCTTTGCATGCAACATTTCATTTTAAATATGAAATCCTTGTTTTTACTATTTAAAATAAAAACATACATTTTATAAAGTACTTACCTCTGCTGTCTGCTGTTCAAAGCTATGGTGTGGACCAAGATCAACAAACCTGAAAAAGAAACAAAAGGTTAATAGTAATTGTTGAGAACAATCAAACAGTGTGTGCAGTACCTGAGTTTTTGAAAAATATTCTTCCCTCGCATTTTTCCGGGACCTGGTGCCCATAGCTCCTCCACCAGGTGGCGTAGTCTGGCCCAAAGTGGTGACATTTACTTGATAGCTCTCCCGCTCCCGCAGTAAGGAATCCTCTGTGGTTAATGTGTTACATTTTATTTTATTCTTGGGTGCACGCAGCTGTTTTATGTATTTCTTTTAAATAGTTTGGGGGAATTTGTACTGTTGCACTTGACAAAGTTAGTCTAGTTTGTAACGAGACCATTCAATTGTTGACATTTGTTGTCCACTCTGTATACATCAAAAAAGGAACAGATCTGCTGTAGAGTGGTTAATTAACTTAATTACATGAATCTATACAAACTGCAATATAATAATCTGTTGTAACTAGTTAAATTAACTTCATTACATGAAACTGGTAGATTTCAAATGTGTTTTATTGTATCATCCCTATAAAGATTAGACCAGCGGTTTTCAAACTGGGGTACGCGTACCCCTGGGAGTACTTGAGCGCTCCTCAGGGGGTACGCGAGAAAAATCCTGTAATGGCGGACAATGGATTTTTTATTTATTTATTTTACCACATTGTAGTACTTTGCGACTTAGCAATCAAATTAACAATGTTGAATCTCCTTTCAAATAAAACCATAGCCGTACTGGTGTACGTTTCCTTTCTGTTGGGCGAGGTTAACTATAAACACCCAACCGGCTGCTGACAGTGCGTGAGCGTTGAGCGCACACATGGCTAAATTACATTTTGAAGTAGCAGGGCGGTGCAGTCTGTAGGCTAAAAAGAAAAAAATAATCATTGTATGACGTTGCTTATTTTAAAATGTGTAGTATTTACTAGTCACGTTTGCTTTATGGAGTTTAAACGTTCAGTGTTTGTAGTTTAGTTTAATCAGTTCAGTGTGTTTTATCTAAGTTTATGTTTTTAAATAACAGTATTATTGAGTTTAGCAGGCAGCTGTGCCACTCTATTTAGACAGTGAAATCATTGCGCTGGAGTGTACACCACTGTGTTATCTTTATGTGTTTCTTGACTAATTCATTGAATAACTCCCTTGTCGAGTAAATGCATTAGCCTAGGCATGTACGCCGCTAATTATTAGGCTAATAAAAGCAAAAGCACGGTATTATTATTACAAAAATTGAAT